>NW_020219236.1:21912-39997 GCF_003070985.1 Temnothorax curvispinosus | reverse complement strand
CTAATAATTACTGGCGTGATTCTTAAATCAATGACAAGGCAAAGTTTTGTCGTACCCGCAAAAATGGGCGCTGGAACGGTGACGGGTGGCGGAGGTCGCGGCGCCCACGGTTCCTCGATTCGCGGCTGTATCTGCGGGATTGGTTTCTCCGACGGTGTCAGTACACCCGGGATAGGATTAGCCTTGTGCAACATACTGACAGCTGTATGCGGGTCGACTATCCTCATGACTACCTGCGCTTGGAGCAGAGCGTAGGCCAACTGAGGATTCTGTAGGAGCATTTGACGCGCCTCGTTCGGATTGTTTTGCACGCAGAGCTTCATCTGCTTCATCAGCTCGAACATCTGCTCGGGCGGCAGGGACGCCACGGCTTTGCTGATTGCTTCTGGCGCCTTGTCCGATTGGACAGCCTCTCCATACGGATTCTCTGTGTTCTGGCCTTGCAGGAGACTCTGCATCTCCATACGACTCTTTTCCGTGCAAGCATTGTCCACGCGTAACGTTCGTCCGCCGATCTCGTATCCATTTAGGTTTCTCATAGCGCTTAAAGCTGTCTCCTGATCTTTATATTCGCAGAAGCCATATCCCTTGGGCTTGCCCGTCTCACGATCAAATACCAATCTGATTGCAATAATTGAGTATGTTAATAAATACTAGTGTCGTTTCTCTACGATAGAAAAGCTGGAGCAATTATAGGAAAAGAAAGAGATGAACTTAGAAGTTAGAGGTAGAAGTCTAATGTCCTTTTAACAGAGAAAATAAATGCATATAAGACAAGACATGAATGAACAATTATATTAGAGAACTTGTCATACAACAAGTTTACTTTCTGTAAACATTCTAGACGCTAAAATCAAGTTATTTTCTTAGAAAATTATATTATTCTAAAACAGGCTGCTAAAATTTACAGGATTTGTGTTAAATATTAAAGGCACATCAGCAGATTCGAAGGGAAATGATCTTAATCAATTCGATGCAATCAAATAAGGCGAGCAACGGAAAGTATGATAGGCTTACTTGAAGGAAAGCACCGGTCCAACCTCGCTGAAGATATCCTTCAGATTCTCCTCCGTTGCCTCATATGGGATATTCCCGACTGTAAAACGATTACATTAATACAGAGATGCGATAAGCGGCATTGCACTCTCGTACGTTTGACTAATTACTCACCGAAGACACTCCGCATGGACTTGTCCATCAGCGATTGATCCGAAATAGTTGAATTGCTCATTTTCGCGCTTTTGTTTCCGCAAGAAACACTCGACACAATTTTAATTAACGATGCACGAAGTACTCCGTTAAACACCCTCGATAACCAGACTCAACGCACTCACGCACGTACTGCCGACTAACCTAACCGTTGAAGGCGTTAACGCTCCTAACCTAAAAGGAGCAAAACCCAAAAAATATTTGAGAGAGAGAGAATGTATTTTCCGTTTTAGATAGAATAAGAGAGAAGCTTCAAACAGCCTCAAAAACGGACCCGCTCAACAGTGCTCAATCAGCTCAATTGCTCACGTTTTATTTTAAATAGAACCCTCGAACCTAACCTCTGCTAACCTACCCAGCTGTCGATTAATTGTGGAATCCGTTTTTATCCGTCCATTGACGCCTCCGTCTCCGTGTGCACGTTGAACTACGTAGTCAAACAGATATTTTCCGGCAGGTAACAGGTAACACGTTTCTGTCTCATGTTACAGAAGATCCCGCCTTTAACAGCATCCTGCCGATAAAGCAGCGTTCCGCACTTCTCCTCCCATATCCGTTTTGCGGTTACCATGGTAACTGTGGGAACGCCAAACAGATGCTCGTGTGTCACATGATATTGTTGCAAGTTGCTCCAACAATATAAACAATCCGTGCTGAATGTGACAGAATGAGAGCACATCCAGCATGGGTCGACAAGGTGCAAGAAAAGTCAGATCAATGGTAAAGCTTATGCGGATCGACAGTTGTCTCTTCGGCAATTTATAAATTGATCTGTGTGAATGCTCCGAATGAGAACGCGAGGAATGAGGATGCTGTGGAATGCTAAGATGCATAATGCGCAAATTGCTTTATTGATCTTTCATGAAACGAGCAGTCAAATAAAATTATAAGAAAATGTAATATTAATTGCATAATTTATTATCCATTTATGTATGATACATGTTTCTGATAACAAAATATATATTTCTGATTCTATATTTTGCTAGTTCCTGTTTTGCAAAGGTTTAAACTGTCTATTAAGATAAACGCTGTTCTTTTTTACGTTTTAACATTCACTGACATCCTTGTTCTTCACGTTCTCTCTCGATACTGCTTATTAATAAGGTGATGTTGTTTCAGTATATATGACCTTTGTTTCAATCCGGATGGCACGCAATTGGTTGTCGCCTCCGGCAATCAGGTTCTTGTGTATGAGACCAACGATGGTGCTTTGATTCAATCATTAAAAGGTGATTGTCTAAAGGATTTCAACGTTTAAAACGTATTCTGTATTTTTTAAATGTAATCTCGTCTTTTTGTATCTTAGGGCACAAAGACACGGTATATTGCGTATGCTATGCGAAGGATGGTAAGAAGTTTGCGTCAGGTGGAGCAGACAAAAGTGTCATCATCTGGACCTCCAAGCTGGAAGGGATATTAAAATATTCGTACGTTCCATATTTATGATTCTAATAAATGTGAACCTTTGATTGCATAATTTTTCTTTGCTCAGACACAATGAGGCAGTACAATCGATGCATTTTAATCCCGTCTCACATCAGCTACTCAGCTGTTCACTCTCAGACATCGCCTTTTGGTCCGTGGAACAGAAAGCTGTGCAGAAGCACAAGTCTGGGGGGAGAGTCAATTGCTGTGCGTGGACAAGGGACGGACAGTACTTAGCCCTTGGTCTCGCAACTGGATATGTATCTATAAGAAACAAAGTATGTTACTCATTTCGTCTATATAATTTTTTAAATTATATGTTTTTAAATATTCTTAATATGTCTAATAAAAAATATGTATATGTAACATACGTGTCTCGTCACGTTGTTCTAAACTAATCTAAGTAAATCATATGTATTTTTCAGAATGGCGAGGAAAAAACGCGCATTGAACGGCAAATCGGAGTACCAATTTGGAGTTTATCGTGGAATCCTTTACAGTACGTACAGTACAATCTTACATATTAGAGATATAATTATCATATAGGATAATAATAAGAAGCAGAAGAGATAAAAACATTTTATTGATATTCACTCAGGGACGATGCTACAGACGTTCTCTGCATCGCTGAATGGAATGGAGTCATCTCGTTTTACACTATTGGTGGGGAAGCTATCAGAAGAGAGAGATCGTTCAGTTTTATACCGCTTAAAGTCACTCACTTCCCAGAAGGCCAATACCTCCTTGTTTGCGGTAGCAATAAACAGTGCCTGTTGATGACACACGACGGCATACAATTGGTCAATGTAGGTGGTACCTTCTCGTCGTGGGTATGGAGCTGTGCCGTTCATCCAAGCGCTACGCATATTGTAAGATATGGCATGTTACTTATGACATTATTTGTTTTAGTGATCCACTATTTAGCGATTACTTGCAGGCACTCGGTTCCCAAGACGGAACGATAACGTATCTACAGCTATCCTGGAACGTCGTGCACGGTCTGTACGGCGACAGATACGCGTACCGAGAGAACATGACCGACGTGATAATACAGCATTTGATCACGAATCAGAAAGTTCGAATTAAATGTAAAGATCTGGTGAGTGCAACATCGGCGAAACAATTTAAAATGATTAAATAACTTTATTATAAAAGGTACGGTGTTATTATATTCAAATAATATTTCAGGTATGTCGAATTGCGGTGTATCGAAACAGACTAGCCGTGCAATTGTCCGAGCGTGTAATTATCTACGAACCGTCTAGCGCCGGCGACGGAATGCATTACAAGATACGAGACAAGCTTAATCAGACGTTGAACTGCAATCTACTGGTCGTCACGTCGAACCACTTGGTTTTATGCCTGGAAAGACGTCTGCAGAGTCTCTCCTTCGCCGGGATAATAGAGAGAGAATGGATACTCGACGGACTTATCACTTACATCAAAGTAGCGGGTGGTCCCGCCGGGCAGGAATGTTTAATAGCCGGTAAAGAGACAGTTTATTGTCTCGTTAATCATGATAAATCAGTAGTCGTAACATAAATTTGGCACTAGGTCTGAAGAGCGGGCACGTGATGAAGATATATCTCGACAATCCGTTTCCCGCGCACGTCGCCAAAATCGAGGATTCCGTGAGATGCTTGGACATCAGCTCCTTGAAGGAGAAGATGGCAGTGGTCAGCGAATCTGGTGTCCTGTCCGTATTCGATCTATGCACCGGCGAGAAGCTGCAGGAATTCCAGAATGTCAACAGCGTCGCGTTCAACATCGCCTTTGAAGATATCATGTGCTTCGCGGGCAACAACTACCTTGCGATTAAAGTTGCGAATTTCTCCGAGTACAGGCAGAAGTTCTCCGGCTTCGTCGTAGGACACAACGGCTCGAAGCTGTACTGCTTGAACGGCTCGTCCATCGTGACGACAGAGGTAAGCCGTCGCGATGTTGCGCAAAATGACAAAAGAAAAGAACGCGACATTAATATACTTTAATGCTTGTAGGTGCCACTGTCGTTGTTCATGTATCAATATCTAGATATCGGATTGTACGGCCACGCTTATGACATAGCGTGCTTGGGTGTAGCCGAATCGGACTGGCTCGCTTTGGGCACGGCATGCCTGGACAATCTGGAATTGAACATCGCGTACTCGGCGTTCGCGCGAGTGAAGAAGCTGCGTTACATAGAGATCGTGTCCGAGGTGGAGGAGAAATTAAAGTCGGGCGAATGGGGACGGGAGGCGTGCATGGCCACTGCCGCAGCCGCCATGGGTAGACTTCGCGACGCGGCGAAGCTTTATCAGAAAGCCGGTTTGCAGCAATACGCCCTGGATATGTATTCCGACTTGCGTATGTTTGACATCGCTCAGGAATTTATTGCCTCCGGCAACACGCAGGTCCGTTTATAATCGATATATAATATTAAATCCAAACTTAGTGCATAAAAAGTATAATAAAGCAAATTAATGAAACTAACAGGATAATAAATGATTGGATAATATTTATTAGACATTTATTAGACACATATTACATAGATATTTATTAGATATTGGGTTTAACAATTTATTTGAATTATCAGGATCGTACAGTATTATTGCGACGACGAGCGGAATGGGCGAAGAGCTTGGGCGAACCGCGCGCAGCGGCCGAAATGTTCCTCTCCGCGGGAGACATCGATCGTGCCATCAGTATCATCGCCGAGTACGGTTGGATCGACATGCTGATCAAAGTAGGCAGACAACTGGACAAGGCGGACAGAGACAACCTGTCGATGATCGCCAAGAAACTTAAGCAACTGGGTGCCTCGCATGGCGCGGCAGAGATTTTCAGCCGGTTAGGAGACGATCCTGACGTCGCCGATGTGCTTGTGGATGCACAAGCGTGGCCCGAGGCCTTCGAACTCGCGGAAAGGAATCCGAAGTTGAAGTCACGAGTATACGGGCCGTACGCACGATGGTTGGCGGAAACCGGACGATTTTCCGAGGCTCAAGAAGGCATGGATCGCTGTTGCATCGTAACGGACACAGTGTCGAGATATTTAACATTTAATATCTGTTACAGCATTCCAAATGGCGGGACAACCGGAGGAGTCGATACTCGTACTCACGATGCTGGCTAACAACGCTGTGGTAGAGAAAAGGTTTCGCGACGCATCTTACTTTTACTGGCTCCTGTCGCAATTGAGTCTGGATCTGTCGAAGAGCGTGGAAGAGATAAAAACGATGTTTCTTAATTATTCCGACAAAGCGGATGTCTATTACGCGTATCACGAAGTATACAAATATCTGGTACGATTAATACATCAAATGTAGCGTGTTACCCGTTGTATTCTTCCTTCATAACGTTGATGTATTCTAGGAAGAACCTTTTACGTCTCTGATGCCAGAGGCATTATTCAACATTTCGAGGTATTTACTCATGAAGACGCAGAGCATACGACTGGAAGGCATCTCGAAGATGACGATAATGTATAGTCTAATGAAACAAGCGCGAATATTAGGCGCCAACAAGCTGGTTATGCAATTGTTGGACCAGTTACGTGCGATGAAGATTCCCGTGAATCTCCTAGCGCAAGTAGAGACGTCAACTTTAGCTGCCAGATCTTATCCGTATCGCGATCCGGAAGAATTATTACCTCTATGCTACAAATGTTCCACGTTCAATCCGTTAATGCCGACGAATAATGTCTCTGGCAGTAATTGCACGCAATGCGGTTTAAAGTTTCAATATTCCTTCGTTATGTTCGGTAAGTAGCGGATTATAATCCGTAGAAGTTTGAGCTTCTTGAGATTCCTGTGTGAAACTTTTCTAGAGCAGCTGATTATTAATTCCGGTATTGTTTACAGAAATCCTGCCGTTAGTCGAATTCGAATTGGAGGATGACATCACGGACGACGAAGCGGAAAAACTGATAGAGGAGCCATTACCTTCCCCCGACGATCTCGCAGTTAGCGATCAGTTTACCGTAACTTCCAACGAGGCTGACCTCTTCACCGCCCGTTTAATGAGATACGAGGTATAGTTAAATCTACGATCGCACGAAGCGTTTATTTTATATAAAGAAACGATATGTCTTCTGTAGGAAAAATCGAGCAATTCTACAGTGACTGTTGGAAGAGGAGTATTGAAGAGTATGGATCCGTCCACTGTAATAATTATCAAGTGGCCTAAGCCCTTTAAGACTAGATACTTTAGGAATCTTTTACCTGATCTCCAGATCAGCTTGTGCAAATGCTGTTTAAAGGTAAGTTGCCAGCAAACGCTATTTTAATTGATCAAGCCTTGTGAAATCCTGTTCTACATGACCGTGATGTTTCAGTTGTTTCATTCGGACGACTACGAGCTAGCGTTGTTACGACACGGGCATTGCCCGTTCTGTCGGACGCCGAACGTGACCGTGGATTAAGATAATGTGGAATTAAAAAATTGTTATAGATCAAGACGTACATATTGGACTTGTTAAAAATGTTTTAGAAATGTTTTAATTATATCTGCGAAATAAAACTGTTTTAGAAATCTTTTAATTTTTCTACTTAGGAATTTTGTACAGCACTGTGGCAATAATACATACGACTTGTTTTCTATATGCGAGACTTTTTTGCGTTATTTTCTTACTATCACGATTGTATTGTTTGAATAAATAAAGCAGGAGTACCTCACGGGCGTCGTACAGTTAAAGGAACAGTAAACCCGAGAGTTCGGCTACGTGCTAATTGCGGTGATCATTTGAGCACACATGTTCCGTTACCGGTATCCCCTGAGAGCCAGAGTATAATTCTTGAAATCTCAGTCGCATCTCCAGACATGATCAGCGTACTATTAGCCGGCTGCGTTACTATCTTGTCTGTCATAAGCGTTCAGACTATTAATTTGGATCAATCCTCGAGAGATGATGCTTCGGAGATCAAATCGTTTAATAACACCCATTCCAATCATCAGGGAAGGTGTAAGTCATTTAAAGACCAATGAGTATCAATTCAGACATATACATTTTAAACGATGTGATATCTTCCCTCAGTCTTCCCGCTATTCAGCGTCGTGCGTTTCGCTAACTCCGAATGCTTGTCGAGCATCGATCAGCTTAATGGCACGTGCTTCACGAGGCGAGAATGCATTAATTACGGCGGTAACCCGTCGGGATCGTGCGCCAACGGATTGGGCACTTGCTGCGTGTGTGAGTAGCGCAATAGGAAATATTAGAAATTATAAAATGTATCAATTTTAATTGAAAAAATAATTTATTAATTATAAAATACATGGATGTGCCTCGCGCGAATGATACAAATAACATGACAGAATTTCTACGTGTTACAGTTCAAAAGTCTTGCGGCTCCACCACCAACATGAACAACACGTACTTCGTAAGCCCGAGATACCCCATCACTTATCGCGGCGGAGAACGATGCACTATCACGGTGCAGCGCTGTAATTCTAACATATGTCAGGTAACGCGCGTACACGTTGTCAATTCCAATAAGTTGCGGTCTTAACATCTCTCACATTTGCAGTTACGACTGGATTTTCTGGAGGCCACCTGGGCCCAGCCCAATGCAACTGGATTTTGCGACTTGGACGTGTTTCTGGTGTCGGGAGGCTCGTCCACGGTGCCCCGAATATGCGGAGAGAACACCAATCAGCATGGTAAAAGGCAATTTGGAAAATTTTTTTCAGGAAAGCGAGATTAATTAGACTTGTTTCAGTGTACGTCGACTTCAATGGAGCAACGCCGATCACGATATCCGTCGACACCAACGCGGATTACGCGTTCGACCGACGCTGGAATATAAGGATTCAACAAATAGCGTGTGATTCTGTGTGCAGAGGTACGTTTTCATCATTACCTCATCACTGAGATACTTACGAAACTAACTTTCGCTTCTATTTTAGCTCCCAATGGATGCTTACAATATTACAAGACTGTCTCCGGCACCGTGATGAGCTTCAACTTTGGTACAACGGAAAATGTCCGAGGTATGCGTCAATCAATCGCAGCGAACAAAACATAAATGAACGGTTTAAAGTTTAAACGAAGATTTGTTTCAGCCCCTCAGATTGGAACGCGACAAATGGTGAATCATCGTTACGGCGTGTGCGTCAGGATGGCTCTGGGATACTGCAGTATCGAATGGTCGCAAGCAGATATATTCTCCTTTTCCGTTTCTGGAGACACGGGAACGATTGGTTCGGACATAATAGGCAGGTCATTGTTTTCCTTGAAAATTTTCTGCGTAAATCTAACAAAAATTAATTTATCATATCGGATATGTTTCGCACGATCGCAGAATATCTCGCTGTTTGCCCCAGCGTTTAATTATCACGTATCATCAACAGGTACGGACTTGGTGGCAGAATCCGGAGATAGCTGCATCAACGATTTCGTGATTATACCCGACCCGCGTGAAAATGGCGTTGCCGTTAATACAGATAGATTTTGCGGAAATGGATTTATAACTAAAACATGTAGGTAATTGTAATGCTACGTTATATGTTACAGAGGTACTATTTTTTCACTGAACTTTTCAGCGAACTTGAAGCCGTTCGTACTTTACGTCGTTACCAACGGCGATGAGGTGCAAGAGGTCCAAAACAAAGGTTTCCGACTTATGTTTCGTCAGCTGCCTTGCGCAGTTTAAGTACTACTACTATTATGAATACATACACTACATGTGAATTTTCTCTGATGGGGAAATAATATCATTTTATTCTTAAAATGCTTAAGCCCGATTTATTATGTAAATAAATAACTCTATACACATGGAAATTAATGTATTATCTACTCAAATTCACGCTACCAGAATGTGTCTCAACTTGCTCCTTCACAGCGTTGTACCAATTGCCGATGTTCGTGTGGGTCAACAAATCTTGGAAAGCGTCGCAGCCTTCGATACTTTTTAAAACGCCGTAGACAGCGAGATCGGACAGATCGGGCTTGCTGCCGCCCATGAACGTTGTACCCCGCGCCTTGATGGCACGCAGCCAGTAATTCGCCTCGTCGTACAACGATTGTCGCACGTCGTCTTTTAGCCGGTGCCTCTTCTTGAGTCTCTTTCCTATTAACCACATTGCCGTCGCACCCACGTTTACTATTAACATTTGCTCCCACGTTGGGAAGTACTCCTTCCATTGGCCGACCTACATTGAAAATAATTTTTAATCCCATTTACATAATTGTTTCCGTGTGTATTTTTTTTTCACTCTTCATAGACTCACTTCCGAGAACCAATTGAAAGTTCTGTAGGATTCATCGAGGGTTCTGTAGACGTTCGGCGAAAGAGTGTGGACGAACACCTCGTCTGCCCATTTCCTCCAATTACGTTCCTCGCTAAACACAAAAAAGTAGTAAAATGGCTATAAGAATGTTATCAATTATCGAATCGTGAATATTAAACAAATCTCACTTACGTAATTTCGTTCATCGACCTGTCCTTTGGAAGCTGCTTATTGAACATGAGGAAATACTTGTTTATGATCTCGTATTTAAAATTGCCATTTTCATCATGCATAGCCACGCTTGGGTAATAGTTAGCCAATTCCTCAATCTTGTGAGACGTATCGTGTAAGTAGGAGGCGAGAAGCGACACTATCATGGTGCTGTCATTCAAGGGCTGATAGCCCCCTTCCACCTTGGTCAAGAGAATTGGAACCTTCTTGTATGAGGACCATCCGATTTCCTTTCGCAGCACTGGATCTACCTCCACAATATCGTAAGATATCCCATAATAATCCAAGAACACTCTAACCTGGAGTATAATAAATCTCAGATTAACTTAATACAATTGATTTCAGATTAACTTAACGGATTGGCTTATCAAGTATCTGTATTGTTCTGTGAACATGGATAGAATTATTGACTTCTCGCTCGTTGAAGAAGCATTGAAGCGGAGAAGGAAAGATGAACTTAAGGACGAATTCTGCTGCCTGAAAGTTCTTTTACCTACCTTACAGCAGAAAGGACATGTTTGATACTGAAATAACGTGAGTTTCAAACCGGTGGCATCCACTGGAGACGCAATCTGGAACAGGATAAGCGGATCGTTAATGCAAGCGGAGTAACATACAATTTTTTCTCACGAGAGCGATCGTCGGCGTACCTTCCTGGACGGAGTGACAGGCGGCTTATACTTCAGCAACGTAGCCTCCAACTGCGTTCCCTCCAGGGCGATGTTCTCCCGGGCCTCGTTGATCTTGTAGTAGGCATAACCCGCGCCTACCGCGGTGCCGGTAACCGCTCCGATCACACCGAGCTTCACCAGACCGTGCGTCCTCTGCGGCTGCTGTACCATCGTGCAGAACGACCCGGGGATGCCGATGATGCCATTCTGGCTGGTGAAGTAGTACTTTTTTAGAAACCTCGCCCTTTCCGCGAACCGGGTGAGCTTGCGTGCCGCATTCATTTCTAGGTTATCGGATAAGCCTGACCAACCCTGGCGCACGGCAATGCGACACATGGATCACACGGATGAAGGACGTTGTGTAAACATATGTAGACCGTGTAGCCGTGTGCCTGTCCATGTTGTGTATGTGTTTTTTGTTTGTGTGTATGCATACGGAGTGTATACACCAATAGTCACGTACAGGCTTATGACAATGTTTTGTTAATTTATATCTTTTTTAGACTATTTTTCCATGACACCTAATGAAAGAAAAAAGAATAGAGATTGTTCTTATGCGGGAAAACGATGCCACAACGCTCAATGCCTTTAGCTTAAACTCCAGACATCAAATTGATCATAGAACTATGGTTGTTAAATTATTTCTTCGTTTAAAAAAAAATGAAAAATATTGATGAGTGAAAGTTCTCTGTTCTTTCTTCTATCGTTAATTTAAATGATATACAACAATTTAAAAGAATATATTAATAATCATGATTGGCCTATGAATCTGACTTGATACACACTGTGTATATGTTTATATAAAATACATACGTTTATTGGAATATAATTTCTTGATAAATTCGAAAGAGCAAGCAAATCAATAATAAACATAGTTGAAAAATAATTGGACACAAAATGTTACTTAGAATACTTGCTGTCCATTATTTTAAAGTGCTTGACTTAAATTGTATTCCAGAAAAGGCGTGATCTCTTTTATAACTGCTGGAAAAGCAATGAATTAAGCATCTTGTAACAGCGAATATATTTATGTATATTTGTCGATAAAACTGTTCATATATACTACATTTATTCGTACATATGAAAGTTTACATGATTATTATTTAAATATATGAAAAATACATACTCGTCCAATCTAAACGAGTCCGATATTACAGTTCTACACATTTAGTTTTATTAATCATCCTGATTTTAATTAATATAATATTCACAGTATAACATATCTAGTGACACTCGGGCAGAAAATGTGTCACCAACATTTTATAAAAAATATGCTCTCTAGTGTGTGTAAATAGCACTATTTCTCTATTCTTTTTATATTAAAAGTCCCGGCGATTTCACGTCGGATACGCCAAATGGACAAAATTCGAGCTACGCATTTAAAAATTCGTTTTATGAATACATTAAATATAAATAGATAAAAATTAGTCCGTTTAAAACTTGGTTTTTAAAGGCAGTTGGTTTCTAAAGGTTTTTAAAGGCAGTATTCATCCACTTGCGGAATATATAGCGGTACATACAAAAATATTCTATCGTTTGTTAATAATTCTTCAGGCAGTAATAAATATAGAGATTCTTTAGGCACTATTAAATCTCTGGATGTATCCCCGTTGATTCTTCCGACTGTGTTACTTTACGTCGAGTACATTTCAGCGTTTCATCTTGTCAAGGATCGGCACAACCATGTCGAAGGACGGTCGCTTGCCAGGATCCTCGTTCATGCAAATTCGAATGAGCTTTGCGAGATGCGGAGAAATGCCCGGCGGAATGCTTATGCGTAAATCTTCCAGGGCAATCTAAAATAAATTATTAGCCCTCAATTCAATGCTCAAATGAAGATCGCTATATGAAAAGATATTTTTTCTCAATTACAGAGGAAAAGTAAGGGAATCTTAATGTATCGCAATTTCTTTTTAAAGTAATTGATTATGTATTGCCCGCCCACCTTCATGCCACATTCCATAGGCGATAGATCCGCAAACGGTACTTCTCTGGTCGCCAACTCCCACAGGAGAACGGCGAAGCTCCACATATCGCTAGCCTCGTGATTGATGTCCGCTGGACGCTTGCTCAGAGCCTCCGGCGACATCCATGCCGGCTCATAAATTCGCCCGACTTCTTGGAAAGAGAACTTCGCGTCCGCCATGTTCACACGAGCTGTTAGATCGTCGTCGATCTGAAATTGAACGTAACACGATTGCACATTAAGATAAACATAGACTTCGCGGCATTCTAAATTTGCAGCATATTACTTGTACAATTAACGACCGTCCAGAACTCACCATTATATGCTTGCTGTTGAGGTGGAATCTGCATCTGTTCTGCCGATCCAAACCGTGAAGGAAAGCCATAGCTCTGGCGACGTCGAGGGCCAATCGGAGGGCACGCGCCGTGTCCACGACGACACCCATCCCGCCGTGCAGGAGCCGGTGCAAGCTGCCGCGCGTCATATACTGGGAGACGGTCGCCAACTGCGGCGGCTGATTCACGCAACCGAGGACCGGCAGAACGTTCGGGTGCGAGAAGATTCTCAGCTTCGGGAACTCCTCGTTGAAATCCCTGGAAATGCGCGCGGTACACTCGCGGATGTTCAGTATCTTGGCGACGATATCGTTGTTCTGCCATCGGCCTCTCCAGGTTTCGCCGCTCGGTGTGCTCGCGAGGTGCATATGGAGGGCCAGGTCCGCCATACTGATACCTTTGTGCCTCGAGAGAGTCGCATCTCCTGGAAAATAACGCAAGGGAAATACAACGTACACCGATACGCTTGTACGACCTTTTTTTTTTTAAGGATTTAAGAAATACTTACGACTCCTGGTCTTCAGTCCTAACCAGCTCTGATCCTTGAACTGTATCTTCTTCAAGTCTTGTCCATATTCCACTGCCAAATCTAACGAAACGAGAAATATATTCGGCGTGCGAGTGCGACGGAAATGGAAGAACTAATTCAGAATGCGCAAATCTTCGCGTACCGTGCAATCTCTTGGCCACAACACCTCTGGCCTTGTCGAGGGGAGTGTCGCCGTCCTTGTTCGCGATGGACACGAGAGCACCGGCCGCGACCAATTCTTCCGCAACCGCCTGATCTCCCCAGAAGCAAGCGTAGTGCAGAGCGGTGTTCCCATGTTCGTTCGTGACGTTTACGTCGGCACGGTTTCTCAGCAACTGCAAGTCAAATTGTACGTTATCCGCTTTACACAGGTAAATAATCCAGAACAGCGTTATTAAATTCCTTTCTCATTACCAACTGTACTATCTCCTTGTGTCCGTGCGCCGAAGCCAGATGCAACGGGGTATCGTCCCCTCTGTTGGTGGCGTTAACGCGTGCCCCTCTGCTAACTAGCAACTCTGCTAACTTTATGTGGCCTTCCTTACAGCACCAGTGAAGCGGACTAAATCCGTGATCATCTCTGCACACAGAACGACATGTTTAATAATGAAACATTTTGCCAGGAGACGACATTAAAGTCCAAATTATTGTATCAGACAATAGCGGTCAAACGTAAGTAGTTTTTCAAATATTTTGGACAGTTTTCGTTTCATTAAAGGAACAAGATCTAAAGTCACAGATAAAACGCTACATTCCATTGTAATCATATTTATTCAGTTAGTTTGATGATCGAATTCTAGACGAATTTTTAATCCATTTGTGCTTCCTGGAATACTCAGAAGACGTTTCTCATAAAGAATACTCTTTACAGAATCATTCAAATCGTCCAGCCAGCCTAATTATAGAGCCAGAGAAACCGCAACATCCGACACAGCGAGTCCTGTCCAAAAAAGGAGTTATTGGAGTAGTTACCCCTGATTGAGGTCGTGCTCCGTGTCGTCCAACCAGACACGGACCTGCATAGCGTTTCCCTCGCGACACCACTGAAATATATCCTCCATTTTCGCGCTGTTATCATGAACTGGAAGAGCCGTAAACACACAGGTGACGCGACGCCGCGAGCGAGCTATATCGAGTCGTTCGTGCTCCGAAACGGCCAGCCGTCATACGCTAAATATAGCCATGTTCCTGACACTAATACCAACGCGGCAACCTCGTTACGCACCGCGTGCGTGCGTATAGGTAACAACGATGTTATTTCTTCCAAGAGGAAGGCAAAGGAACACTTCCGAATCAATCGGAAGAGCGCATCTCGCGGATACGGCCCTCGAAAGTCGCGTGATTGCGCGCCGATTCACGCGAGTGACCATATACGAACCGACGGCGCACCGACGGCGAGACACGCACAGAAAAGTCAGCCCACACCAGTCGACATCAATGGTGCCAGAATGTGGACATTTAAAAACACGGCTCACGTGGTGGGAATACGCACACGAAGAGATGAAGGCACGTGTGTGTGTAACGTGTGCGCTCGTAGCTTCGGCAAGCTTCGAACAGTAGATGAGGACAGAGGACATCCACGTGATGTCCTCTCTCTCTTTCTCTCGCGTCATAATGCGGAAGGTATTGTTTATTGCATGATCGATATTCTATAAGCTCCGTATGTAAATTAGAATAAGATTATTTTTGTATCTTTCAATTAAAAAAAATCAAACATTGCGTATAGCCATATAATATGTGGTTGTCTTCGTCTACTGTCAGTACTGTCCGAAGCAAGCTGAAACTCCGAGCGCACACATTGGCTTCTCTTTGTTGCGTATCCCCATCCGGATTTTCGAGTGATCCGCGTCCTCGTTCGGGCCCACACCAGCTGACCAGCAGCCTATGGTGGGCGGACACCGTTATCCTCCTTTTCGCCGTGTCCGAACGAGTATTTTTAATGAAGCATTTAATGGAGCAACAGATGAGAGAACAAATGTCCTCCACGAGACGCCGTCTAGATCCGTCCTCATCCATCGCAGGCTCGTGGCAAAGCTCGTGGTTCGTTTGCCGTCGGTAAAACCTGTCGGTGTACTTCTCTCGTGCCTTCCTCCTCTCGTCCGAATCCACGCGCCTGCGTCTGTCTCGTTTCTGATACAGCTGGTTCGCGCAGACTGACAGCCGTAAGCTCATCTTGTATCCCTAGCTACCAGCGACGCGCGAGGAGTCAGCAAAAATGATGACAGGCGGGCGTCCGACGGCGATCGCGAACAGATGATCAGCGGCTGTTCGAACCATCGAACGTGCGAGCCACGTCGACATGGACGAGAACCTGGAGCGTTGCGTGAAGTCTCTGGAGGAGAATGCGGATGATGTGCGTGACGAAGCTCGACGAGCACTGCTGAGTATCTGCCGGAATGTCCTGAGATCGCCGAGCAATTACAGGTCCCGCGAGCTGCGTCTCGACGACGAGGTCGTTGTTGAGAAACTTCTGCCGGCCATCGGTGCCATGGAGTGCCTGTTCGACGTCGGCTACGTGGAGGTCTGTACTCGATCTCAACGTTCTCCCGCTTTCTCTGGCTCCGGTTATTGCTGAGACAGAAATATCATAAATTAATGATTGTACGCGTTTGCCATTTAAATTTAAATGCTATTTGATATTTGTCAAAGCTAAGCTGTCAATGTATTTATGTATTAAATGCTCCACAGGATGGAGAACGCATATTCTTACCACGAAACGCGTCCCTCTCGAAGCTCCAGAGTCTATCAAGACTGCTGTGCACCGCGACAGGGAGCAGTCCTATAACCGACGACATTGACAAGACGTCTACGGCGCAGAAGGCGTTCTTCGATGGAATCGTCGGACATTTTCGTAGTGTTATGTACTACGAGGATCCAAATCTGCAAAGAAAGGCCAAACAAGTCGTACCCATTGTACAATTAGAAATCGCAACTATGACGAAGATAAGGGATTTGCAAAAGTAATGCAATCTGCGTTCTTTATCTTCACCATGATAAAATTTATCTCTGTACGCTTACTTTTTTATCTGACGTTTGCAGATCTTTTAAGTCAGACAATACAGCTGAAGCTACCTCATCGCAATTCGAGGCAGAATTGATAGCCAAGGATTTATTCCTGATCGAGCTTCTACGCTGGTTTAAGCACGAATTTTTTGAATGGGTCAACAGCCCAACGTGCCCGACGTGCTCCACCGAATGTACGTACGAAAATGTGATACAATCTACGGATCCTCGTTGCTCAAGGATAGAATTGCACAGGTAAAATTTCTCCGACAAAACCACATTCGTATCGCGAGCATCCGTGCAAATATCATTTGTGACATTAATTCAATCTTAGATGTCAAAAGTGCAATATAGTTGTCGAATTTCCTCGTTATACGCATCCAGAGCCACTGCTGAGCCTGAGACGCGGTCGCTGCGGGGAATGGGCGAATGTCTTCACCCTTTTATGCCGGTCCTTAGGCTATGACGCGCGATTTATATGCGATGAGACGGATCACGTCTGGACGGAAGTACGTCGAGTTACCGCTTATTGGCTTCGAGGTTTATTTTATAATCGTAATCTCGTAGACGTAATTCGTTTCTTCGCTCTCAGATATGGTCGGCGTCGAACAAGAGATGGGTCCACGTAGACCCGTGCGAAAACGTCATAGACAAGCCGTTGATGTACGAAAGGGGATGGCAAAAGAAGTTGACATACATAATAGCCTATTCCAAGGATGAGGTGCAGGATGTCACGTGGCGTTATACGCGAGACCAGCAAGCCGTTATGAAGAGGCGAAGAGCCTGCTCCGAACAGAGTTTAACACATTTGCTCCAATCGTTGACCCATCAGCGGCAAAACTCCGCCGGTTACAGCCGTGCGCGTAAAGAGTACGTCGTCAAGCGGAAACTGCTGGAGCTTGCCGATATGCTGTACATTCCAAATTCGCGGAACAAGGATTCTGACGAAGAAGCCTACGAGGGACGAACCTCGGGCTCTCTCATGTGGAGACTGGCACGAGGCGAAGTCACGCAGGTACGAATATGTCTGAAACTTCAGAACCAGCAAGTTAAATTTTGCAATATAACAGCATAAAATACTTGGAAGATCTTTCGACTTATATTCTTCTCGAAATAAAATGCATATATACGAAATAAATATACGTAATAAATAGAATCATACGTTTTTATCGGTCTTGCGTTTTAAAAAATAGTTTCTAATAAGAGCTTCCGTCATTCAATCGTTGAATTCTTTTTATTAGGCCGAGGGAAAGAGTTACGTATGGGACATTTCCAAATACGGGCAAACGTTCGAGCTGCGGTACAATGTCGTTGAAGATCTATATCACGTTGTACGCGACAACGCTGTTCTGGAACGAAAATCTGGATGGCTGGAAGGGATGAACGCCACGGAGGGTGGGATCTTCCGTAAAGTGGAGAACGACTGGAAGATGGTTTACTTGGCGCGGTCGCCACAGGCGGAACGCGGACGTGTTAAGTGGACCTTCGAAATCGCCAATTCCGAATCGCGTCT
>NW_020219236.1:0-21812 GCF_003070985.1 Temnothorax curvispinosus | reverse complement strand
ATAATTAACATTCAATTGAAGAACCATGGCGTATGATTTTAAGCCATACACGCTCTTGTTCAACTTTCGTAGATTGAATTACTTGTATGATCTCCCCGAGGATCTCCCCTTCGTGATGAGATTTACGTTATATAAAATACAGCATTGGTTTTGCATTATCTGTTGTGTTATCATAAAGATATTTAACTTGATACAATGGTGACCAATCAAATCAATATCAATCGTCTGCATAAATTATGTAGGTATATTAAAAGTGCGAAGGGTTATTGTGAAATTTCCCGAGTATGTGAGCGAGATATATTTGCATTTTTGATGCTCGTTCGCTAAATTAATAACTTAATTCTTTTATTTTCCCTAACATACAACTATTATTCATATATTGTTATAAACGAAAGATGTTATATTAAAGATATGATGTTTTCATATTAATTAGAAACACACATCCATGCACACATCGTATATTTTTAAAAGGACTGGATTTTCATCATAATTATAATTTTATTTTACGATAATTTAACATGCCTAGTTTTAATTATGATTTAATTGCAATTAATATATTTCACAATTCAAGAATTATATTAAACTAATGTGATTCTTGAATTGAAATGTATTAACTGCATTTAAATCATGTTTAAACCTCAATATGATTACTAAACTGAATTTATTTATTTATTACTTTTATTTATTCTGTTACTATTCATTTCTGTAAAATTCGCTTAAGCGCAGAATAAATGCACATTGTGTGTGATGGTGCATTCATAAACTTAAAAAAATATATATAAAATCTACTTGAAAAGCATTGGGAAAAAAACACGCCATGTACATCTTTGAAAACAGTAACAATCAAAATAATTATAAATTAATGGCATAAAACAAATAAAAAGGATATTAAATAAAGCAATAACCACTTTTCCAGCAGTGTCGCGTCAGAAACAAAATTAACATGATTCCGAGCACAACTCCGACTTAATTAGCGACTAATTCAAATGGCGGAACTGCTCGCGGCAAAGTCTCTAATTATATTATTCGTTCTCTCTCATTTAATTCTCTTTTTTCCATATGTCAAGCGACGAAACCTTAATTGACAATTCTGTTCGTTTGACGAGATAGTTGACGTCGTCGAGTTAATTGCCGGCTAAATTAATTGAAGTTCGCCCGGAATCGCTCTCGGGGAGTCGGGAAGCGAAAATCGAACGCCGACGGCCTCGCTGCCAACCGAAGGCAAACTTCGGCGCGCGAGGGGCTCCGATTTCCCTATACATTCTTTCGATTGCTCATTACTCCCGCGCCATTCAAATCGCCGCTTATCGCGTCGTTGCGTTCGGGGCTTGAGGATTCCGCGGCGGCTTTCCGCGGGAAGTCGCCGCTCGGTGGAATATTCCGGCAGAGGATACTAGGATATTCGACGGCGCCGCGGGCGAGGTTGACGGCGTGTCTGCCCTACGCCGGAAAATCAATCGAGAACCCCAGGTGGACACCGCGCGGCGCGGCGCGACTCGGCTACGTTCATGCCGTCGCGTGACCGCCACCGTCGCCGCCGCCGCCGCCGCCGCACGCCGCGCCGCGGTAGCGAGCGAGGGGAGCTGGGGAGCGCGATTGGGCGCCGGGCGCCGGGGCGTGCGAGAGGGAGACGACGGGCGGGGGGTGGGGAGCTTTGGCCGATGGCGGCTGTCAACTCGCACGGATCCCAGCCCTCGCACGCGCGGTACGCGACCGTCGTCGTCCACTCCCGGAGTTCCTCGCCTTTCGCCCGGGCCCGAAAATAGCCGGGCGCGCGCTCGCTCGCACGCACCAGCTCGCACGCTCGCGCTCGCTCGCATCCGCGCCGCGCACCGTTGAACGCGCGGCGGCACGGCACGATTTCACGAGGGCGCGCGACACTGCACGGCCCGCCACCAGCCTCTTATATGACATCGGGCAAGGAGACAATGGGGTAAGTCGAAGTGCCGGCTCCCCGCGGGGGCCGGCCCAAGAGGCAGTCGCCTAGTCGCCTTCCTTCCTTCCTCTCCTCCGCCCGTCTCTCTCTCGCCGACACCCGCCGATCCTTTTAAGGGTGTGCGAAGGTGGCCGCGTGTACCCGCCGCGCGGCGCGGTTACGACGGAATTAATCCTCTCCCTCCGCCCTCCGGAGGGTGTGTGCATCTGTATGCGTGTGTGTGTGTGCGCGCCGCGCCTGTCGCCGGCATCCCCGGTCGCGCGTGCACGCGCCGCGCACCGCTGCCTGCCTCTCTGCCTCTGCCGGGCCCCGCCGCTCCGAGTCCGAAGATGCGGAAGAAGACGACGACGACGACGAGTCTCTGTCCCCCCGCGTCGCGACGCAGCGCCGCGTCTCCCTACGCTGCGTATATTCCGTCTCTCCCCCCGCGCGCCTGACCGCCGGCCCGATTGACACTGATGCGGCGCGTATCCGGGTAATGGTATAATTATGTACCGAGAGCAGCCGGATATAATGTCAACCCTTTCCCTTCTTCCGCGAGAAACTGCGGGGGCTGAGGGCTGAGAACTTTCCGTTCTGCTCGCCCGACAGAAGAAGACCATTACCAGAACACGACAAAGATCTGGAACAGCGCTCGGAAGCTGAGAATTTTTTTTTTTTAAATACCCGCAATAGAATATTTTCCTACGCGGGATTATTTATGACGGCAATTGTGACGCGTCAACCCTTTTTTTCCTCCCGCCCGCGGCGACGTTTTTTTTTTATCTGAAAGTCACTCGGCGTTTATTAAATTATTGTCCTGTATCTCGTTTAAAAGAATTTGTTTCTTGAAAATCAAAAGCGATAAGAGTTTTATTAATAAAGTGATGTATTGTTTGATGAAACGTCGCTTTTCTATTTTACTTTGTTAAATAAACTTTGTTATATGAACTTTGTTAATATTTGAAATGTTAGATAACGTTGACTGTCCTTTTATTGATAGATTGATAGATATTGTCTCTCTTTCATCGCGAGTCCTGTTTTACACGCTTCCTTCCGCGTCACAAGTTTGCAACAATTCCGCGCCGTACATCTGTAAATATGCACTCGCGTTAACTGGGTCGGTTAAAAATAGATGCTTTGTGTCATATGTGTATGAAAGACCATGGATACGCACTCCCTTGACATTATTCATAATTGATTACAGTGAACAACCAATTTTCATGTGCAAAGCGCATGTGTTTCACATCGATCCCAAGACCAAGCGGTCTTGGGTACCGGCGTCATCGGCAGCAATATCGGTGTCGTTCTTTTACGATTCCACCAGGAGCTTATACAGAATAATCTCGATCGAAGGAACAAAGGTAATTTGAGAGCGACGCTCTTATCTAGAGAATAGAAACGGAAACGAACGTCTAAAATCACTTGTCTTCTCCTTTTCTCCAGCCTGTCATCAATAGCACAATTACCCCGAACATGACTTTCACCAAGACGTCGCAGAAATTCGGCCAGTGGTCGGACGTCAGGGCGAACACCGTGTACGGCTTGGGTTTCGCGTCCGAGGCCGAATTGGGAAAGGTTTGTGTCGCAGTCCCTTGAAGCCGTGATCAGACTGCGGATTGGGATTGAGATTGGATTGAAATTTCACCAATTAGAGCAAAGTTCACTAAACTTAGTTTTCTTTATTCTGATTGATTAAATTTCAATCCAATCTTAATCCCAATCCGTAGTCTGATATAATCTGCAAATCTTCGTGTATCACGCTCTCAGAGGAGATGTTCTTCGTTGACAGTTCATCGAGAAGTTTCACGAGGTGAAGGAAGCCACGAAGCTTGCCAGCGCCAAGCTGCAGTCCAACAGCTCTTCGGTCACGCCGGCCACCAGCGCGAACGTCAGCCCGATTACGTCCCGATCGGGTATGCCGTCGTCAGAGCAGGATCTCATAGATCCGCCCAATTCCTCGATGATTAACTCCAACGTGTCGTCGAACAACCAGAATCCGAATGCCAATATGATTTCCGCTCAGAACAGTGTATCTTCGGTAAGCAGCAGTCCTTTACCTGGTAGTTTTCAGAATAAACTGGACGACGAATTGAAAAACGCAGTCCATTCAAGATCACAGAGTGTTTCTCAGAGTACAGAAAGTCCGCAACATCAAGGGAAATCGGGGCAATTGAGCTCAACGCAAGGACAATCGGCTGAGGTGCAGCTCAAGTATGAAAACGACAGGCTGAAACTTGCTCTAGCTCAAAGTTCTGCTAATGCCAAGAAATGGGAGGTACGAATTCCGGAAGAATGTGTATTCTACTTTTATAGTTATATAAATAATGTTATAGATAATAAAATACTGTGACGTGTTATTACAGGTTGAATTGACTACCCTTAAAACTAACAATGCCAGATTGACGAGCGCGTTACAGGAGTCCACGGCTAATGTTGACGAATGGAAGAGGCAGCTGCAATTGTACAAAGAGGAAAATGCCAAAATAAAGCTTAAATACGCCGACTTGGAAGCTGGTAAGATCGCGGAAGGAAATAGCGAGGCACTGAGATTGAGAGTCGAAGCATTGGAAAGCGAGCTGAGAACGCGAAACGATGAAATCAAAGCTCTCACTATGGCCACCAAGAATAAGGATTTTGTGGTATGTACACGGAGCTTGCTGTGAAGCCTGATGATCGGTGTTCGCGTTCACGTTGACATTTCATCGAGTCATATTTGATTAACGAATATTTCTTTAATTATATTAATAACGAAATATTTCCTTTTTTTTTGTTTTGCAAGGCTCTACAAAAGGAGAATGCGGAACTCCGCGAGATGTTGAATGTAGTTCATGAACAATTAGAACTTGCGTTGAGTGCAAATAAAGTTCAAAAACAAAATTTGGATACGTTAAACGCCAGATTAGCTGGCTACATACAGGATTTGGTAACGGTACATCGAGAAATCACAAATACATTGCAAACCTAAGTTTGCACCATAGGGGAAACCTAAGAGTGCCTCTCTTAGGTCTTTTGTATTTACTGTAAGCGCGATGTACGAATGGACGATATAGATTAATAACAAAGAGAGAGAGAGAAGTTCTGAGAACAAAGAGAAAAATTGAGCAGAAAAATTATAGAATACTGAGATAATTGTCTCGAAAATAGTACACTACAGAAGAGATTGCTCCCTGAACATGTATTTAAATTGCATCGACCTGACCTGTTTAAAACTTTCTTTCTTTCTTTTTTTTTTTTTTTTAAAGGTAATTTTTGTGCCATAATCTTGCTATTGTTATACAGAATAGGACTCTGACTTTACCATCTGCTTTTTTTCCTTCTACACGGAGTATATATGATTTTAGAAACTACGAATCCAGTTGAGTTTGCACTTGATTCTGTTTCTAAAAGTTAATTGGTTTTCTTACCAGAGTTAAAACAGAAGTTTCCCGTGCTTTTCTTTTAAACAAAAGTTCTGGAGAATTTCAAGAAACCGACTTAATGCTCACCTCGATATTATTTTCCTAAACATTGCATCACGTGTAGAAAGTTTGTTGCATTATCCGCAGTCTGCGAGACGTGGTAATTACTTTCCTTACAACGGTTATTAGACTCTCATTCTGGAACATAGCAATAACTGTTCAGTTATTACTATGTAGACTTTTACTGTAGATATAGTAATAATAGTTATTACTACGGTCATAATTCGGTTATACTGTAGTACATTTATAATCGTGTTCTTATTTGTAATTCTCAGAAATTGAGAATTGAAAGAGAATTGTATACATATTTAACAAAATGTGAATACTATTAATGAAGTGCTGTTTCTCGACGAATTCACAAGTGACTTAATAGAAAACTGAATGAGAGTCTAGTGATTTAAGGAATATGAACTCAAACCACGTCACATGTCGACCAGATACTTATAGATACGGGTAAATAAGGGAGATATTTGAAAACACTGTGGGACACATTTAAATAATTTAAATATAATTACAATATAAAGTTTTCCGTGGTGTTTTTCAAGCTTCGGATAAGTACAAGAGCTTAAAGCTTTCTATTGTATTGAACGTTGTCTAAATTGTTTAAATCTGTTCCGAGTGTTGAAATGTTTAGTCTCTCTATGGATCATACAGGGTGTCTAAAAATATACAGTCAAACTTATATTAAAGTGGTCGAGCATGTGAAGAAAGTTTATATTGAATCTCCAAAAGTACTTCGTGAATGACTTACAAGAAGTTGACGGTTCCCTGCTCTGCAAAACTGCTCTTATCGCTTTCGTAATTCTTTAGACGTGTCCGGCTAATTCAGAAGCAAGCGTCAGATATTATTTACACTTCCGCTAACTGATTACATTTATTTAAGACATTAGAAAGCTCCAATAAACTTATATGAACTATAGCAGACAAATAAAGTGCTTGTATATATAGAAAAGAAATATGGACAATAAGAGTAATCAATTTCAAGCAATTTATATATAGGAACAAAGGAAAGAAATGTCATATTAATACCTTTTTTTATATTTCTTTTATGTATGTAATTACTTTTTCTAATCTACTTTAGATTAAATTTAATGTTTTATAATGATATGATAGTACAGTTTGTGTTACTTTTTTACTTTTCTACTACATATTCAATTTTAGAACAATTTTAGATGTAAGACGACAAAGACAAATACGAAATTTTTGCAATTTTTAGAAAATGTTTGCATAGCGTAGATTAACTAAGTGAACATAATAATGTCTTCTCTGGAATGTCGTTTAAGAATCGATGCTTCACAATATGTATAAGACCACCTTCGAATTTTATTGTGCAAAATGCTACTCATGTGTCTGACGATGTGCGCATCATATTTACCACATTGGTACATGAAACGGCATGTGTCTGTGATAATTTTCATCTTGATATTTTTCTATCTACGTTTTTTATATGTCTTTGCTCTGGATTGAACATTTATTTTGCACTTTTTTTTTTCATCAAATTCGGGTGTGAATTACATCTTGTGTGTAAAAAATTAATCGATTTTCCACAATATGCTAACGTTTGCTGGTACAATCTTTTTATGAAACATTTTATGTATAGCTTTTTCTGTCCATAGGTGGAAGATATTTCAGATGGTAAAGTTAGGTGTCCCACTCTGTAAAAGATGCATACAATTATTGTTGAATTTGTCGTATGCGAGCACCAGTCTTATGTATAAAATACAGTAGAACGACGACTGTCTCAAGTGCGTGTTTGTGAGAGAGATGTTTTCATAAGAGCGTTCATGCGAAATAATCCATCTGGATGAAAGAAAGCACAAGAAAGAAAAATAATATTCTTCCAACAAAAGATTAAGATATTTGGTATCGGTATGACAAATATAATACTGCTTCCCTGAACGCATTATCTAATATTAAAGTACGCATCCTCCGCCTCTCACACAACTACTGCGTTTCGATGCTAGCATATAATATATATATAGAGAGAAAATAATTTCAGGTTTCACGCATTTCCTCTCGATTGCAAATTCTCTGACCTGGACGACTCTGGTTAAAGAATCCGTAGATAAAAGAAAATGCAGTGAAGAACTTGAACGTTTTGTACATACATTTATTTCGATTTTTGAATCCTGCAGTACTCGTGCACCATGCCCCGTCGTAAAATTTATTATCCACGCTCGCTTATCAACACGATCGCATTAATTTTGCATCAGATCGTAATCGCATTTGGCGCTAGATCGTAATATATTTTAATTACAGAGATATTTGTTGTAGTTTACATCAAGCTTGAGACTGTACGACAGTACTGGAGGGTTTAAAGCAATGTTATATTTATCGACGGAATTATATACAATCTTGTTATTAGAGAGAGAATTTATGTTTTTAAGGAATATTATACATATATTTTTAAGTTTATATTAAACTATTTTACGGATATTATCTTTTATTATAAGATTCTTCGCTCGGATTCTTTTTTGTTATCTTTATTATACTTTGTATTTAATATGTATATTTATATTTAATGTTTTTTTTCTATTGGAATAATCGTTACTCATAATTCTCGTGTTAATTTATAATCTCGGATAATCGACGTTTTACTGTACAATGTAGGGATAGTTTGATTTTCCATGACATGTACCGAAGTTAAATGATTGCCGCGTGAACGCGCGCATTAATAATTAAGTGATTAATATATGCGCACTTACGTATTGAGCCCATCGGAGAAAATGTGTAGTAATTTTATGTCGCGTCTTGGCCGCAGATTTGTATACTCTTTTGCAGTTCGTTTTTATATAGAAATTTATGTTAAATGCATGTTTGTTATATTTTTTATCGTACGAATATCAGAACACATATGATTATTATTATTGTTGGCTGAAAGAGCATTACTATTGTCATTGCTATTGCCGCTACTTCTACTATTGCGATCATGATACTATTATTAAGTCACTCTCTTAATCTACTATTACTATCGCTCAAATCTCTTTCTCTGTATACATCTATTATTGATAACTTCATTATATATTATTGCGAGTGGCATTGTCGTTAGAGATATTTTAATTACCGGTATTGCAAATATATTGTATTAATTGCGCCTGCAAAAATGTTTAATAGTTAGATACATAAAACATATCAAGAACGTCACACGATTAGCATAACATGCGTTTCTCGAATTCTTCCTTTTCTTTCTTATTTTTACTCCCATATAACAGATCACCAGTTACCCGTGAACATAATTAACAACGTCTACGCATTTAATGTTAATAACATTTAGTAAAATCCCGATTATATAGCAAAATTAATTAATTTTATTGTATGTTATATTCGTATTGTTCCTGCACACAATTTCTCTTTATTATCATTTATGGGGATCTAGAATGTCTGATACGCACTGTATAGAACCGTTAATAATAAACGGCTTTGATTGTACAAGGTGGTTATTAGCGATACAGTCAGATAATTTTATTTGAAAAAAAATTAAAAATGCAGACTGAAAATTTTCTGCACGAAGCTTGGTCCAGAAAGTTTTTCCGAATCTAAAATTGGGAAATTAGTAAGTAGTTTCTTCTGTTTTAAGTTTGCAGGTTTCACCGGTATTGTGCCATTAACTAGACAAATTAATTTTAATAATAATTATAAAAAAAAACATGAATAAATATGTAATATTCTGTTTGAAAGAATTGTCTTGATATTTTACAAATAACATTCTCTTTTAATTAATCTTTGCTATTTTTTAGTTGAAAAAATGTTGAATTTATTCATTCATATTTTGATTGCTTCAGAAAAACGATAAAGACAACTAAAAAGAACTAATAAAATAACTGAAAAGAACTTGCTTATACAAATATACATGTACAATTGAGATTTGAGGATTAGATAGTCGCTTTATATGACTTTCCTCGACATTTTCGTTACGGGAAAATCTATTTCAAGTCCGTCGATGTTGAAATCCAAGATTGTATATCGCAGAACACCTTGTATAGTCGAAAGATAGGTGATAAGTAAGATAGGATCGTACGTGTATGATTCGAAAATGTGTGTAAGATGATTCCTTTGCTACGCACAACCCGGAATCGTCAATCAAGATCTGTTCTGATGTATTTGACGAAGGCTTTTCAGTACTGTATGTTAAATTTTTCTTTTATAAATCCTTATACGGTATGTTGAAAATATACATTTTACTGTTAAGACGATGTATCATATTCTGCAAAAATGTGAGAAATTCATTATCGGGTTTTCATCATTCATAATTACGGATGATTACAGCATTCAGCTCGTGCGTTATTCGCTGTACTGTAATTGTATAGCGCGGAAAACGTGTAAGGGAACGATTTTCGCACAAGGAGTCTGAATAACGAGAGATCTCTCAAAGTGGTAAAGGTGATAAACCTAGACAAATTTTTAGTAGATAATTTAGAGAGTAAGACAGGTGCAGATGTGCTAGGAAAAAAGCACTTTTTACCGAAAAAGTGTTGAGATGAATTTTAATTTGAGGAATTGGAAACGGAAGCCTCGCTTGCCATATGTAATCTTAATAAAACATTTTCAGACGGCTTTTCGATGTTTTCCTTTTACTATAAGCCATGAGTTCCACATGCTAACTCTTAATTAATACGACAATTAGTTCTTTTCCGCGATAACACTTTTTATCCGCGATATTAAAAAATATTACAATAACGATCGAGATCTTACAAGAACATCGTTCTGCAATACATTCCCTTTATTTTTTAACGTACCCGATTCATCAATGCAAAAGTTTACTTCTCGTAGATACGGTAGATACTCTTAAATAATAATCCTTGTATTGGATACTGGATGCTATTGTAGAATCATCGAATTCCTATGGAATGCGTCATGGAAATCTGATTACAGCGTTGAGTGAATAAATTTATAAGTATGCATGTTAGCAGCATGGCGTCATGCATGCAACACAGATATACAAAACTCTCTCTTTTATATATATATATATATATATATATATATATATATATAATATATATATATATTATTATATATATACATTTAATATTATTATATATATACATTTAATACTACTTTATTACTTAATAGTACTAAAGCCGATAGTAATTAAAGTTTAAAGATAAAATTATATTAAAAATTCGCTTGAAAGCAATCGGTTTTTTGTAATTTTGGACACTTGTCATTTGTCGGTTTGGCATAACTGATACTTTGTTAAAAACACAGTCACTTTAAACTATTATAATAACGCCTCGATATATTACAATACGTTTATTTATAGTTTAGTCTCATTCTGCGGTTCACAGGAAAACGCGTGACTTCCGCGGCACTCCGTGATGCGTGCCGATTCCGTCACGCATTCTACGTGCAAAAGAACGTCACGATTTGTTCTCATTGAGTCAAGGATTATGAATCACGTATAGTTCGTGAGTAACATCCATTACGATTCGAGATGAAAGGAATACGTAATAAATGATACATTCTGAGTTTCATGTAACTGCACCGGCAAAATACTTCACATATAAGCTTTTATCCATATTTGCTTTTCTCTTATTTAGAAAAGAACGACAAAGATAACAATCAAGATGATCTTACGTAAAATAATAAGTTAAAAGTCAAAACGAAATTCTCTCTCCCAAGTTGTTTCAAGCTGTATGACACATAAAATGATTCAAGCTTTATAACATATTCTTCAATTAATAAGAAATATAAGGAATATCTTTACGCATGGTACGATTAAAATCTTAACACACAGTTATACATAATTAAAATCATGATACATGCAATTAAATAAAATCGTGACCCTTATAAATCCTTTTCAACATACAATTCCAATATTTTTTACTAATTGTAGATACAAAGGTTCTCCAAGAGCTTTGTAAAATTTATATCTATCCAAAGTTAAAGATGAACATAATGAACAACTCTATGTTACAAAACTTCAATATACAAATCACCATACTATTGTCAAATCATCATGTAGCGACTATTGTTGCCTCTCCAATTTGTGCAGATCATTAAAATTAGAGATAATTTGTAAATCAGTAATGAGATATAATTCAGTAATCAATATAATAGTCGAGTGATGTAATACATCCGGCTTTTTGGTATCTTATATACATTGTTTTCATTATAGTCTTATCGATCTCATATATGGCATCAGTCCGACAGTTCATTCGCCATCTCTTGGCTCGCTACAGGATATTCCGTTCTCCACGTCACTACTCGGTGCTACGTCGACAACCCCACCAACACACATTCTCTCACTCTCTCTCTCCTCAATGCTGTCTTTAATATCGCCGCTGTCTGCCCGTTCCCACACCCAGTTAGTGAAGCATTCGCATTCGTGTAGAAGATTGCGACGAAGTATTCTGAAAGCCGGCATCCTGCGCAAATTGTAAGTGAAGTTATAAGTTCTAACGCAAGTGAAAATTATTTAAAATAAATCATGATCTGAACAGCCGGCACTTAAACTGTTACTAAAGTTAACATAAAATTATTTAAAAAATAATTTTAAGAGATTAATATGCTATTATAAATAGGCATAATCAGTTTGCATCGATACGACTGTTGTTTGTGACTTCCATTACATAGCTGACCATGATTGACTATAAGTTGTATCAGCATATTAATCATGTGTTATGTATGTCGCTTGACCTCAATAATCTTGGCCTGTCAAATTCTAAATGTGATTTAAATGTAATCAATGATTTATCATGCAACCTCTGTTGAGATACTGACAGCTTAGTTCAGCAATAAAATGAATAAACAGATTACTCATTTTCCCACAATCAATTATATATCATCAAAATTCGATAAAGCTTGACATCAACAATTTTAAGACAGCCTTGGGAGAATTATAGACAGCGTTTATTTCTTTTACGAGATATAATACAATTAAAGTTTGCTGAATTATTTAATCATCGTTATTTCACAAACAATTAAAAACTAATATTGAAAACTTTTTCGGGCATATATTGAATTACTTTTTTTCAAAAGCATATCATGCATTTATATTCTTCTCTGAGCAAGAGAACGGTCATTAAGTTCGCGTGAATCATTGTGGGAACCAGAGAGTGAATAAGAAACAAAAGTCACACCGTACTTCCGTCATCATTGTCAATTATATTAATGGACGACGTATATAAGTATGTATCTTATACTTTAAGCTTTTCCCGTTAAGACACGTAATCATCATTAATATTTCGCGTTGCGAGACCAGCCATCAGTGTAATGAGTCGAACAATCGGGGTCGATTTCATGCTTCTTCCATTAGAAGCATTCATCCACTTTCTACCGTCGTAGTGTCTCGAAAGCGATGGCTTTGGCAAGGACTGCTTTTTCGACGCGCATATACCCAACGCTGAAAAATTATAAGTTATTGCGGTCAATGTCGAATTATTGTTGGGAAAAAAAGAGCAGAATACCGCAAGCGGATTGAAATCAATTCCGTTAATTGGACATTATCATCAATAATTTAACTAATTTGTTACGCGTATCCATTACTCAATACTTAAGAGAATAAGAGAAGCACAAGTAATATTAAAATTCACGGCTTGATAGCTCGAATAATTAGGAGCTATTCGCGGCGGTGTTTCGCATTTAAAGACCACGTGAGAGTCACGGACCGGTACCGGTCTAATCCGCGCTGTGTCATCCAATTCCGGGTTTCATCCGGCAAAAAATACCGAACCGTCGACCGGTGCCTTCATAGTCGACACGATACGAACGCGTATTCGCCCCACCAGCGAATTCCTTTCCTCTTCTCTCTGCTGCTTCTCGACGGAAGAGGCTCTCAGCGACGGAGAACGCTGGGTGCGGGCCGTTAGTTAGTCGGCCATCAGAACCGGTACCGTTCCCCGGAAAGAGCGTCGCCGTCGGAAAAGGTAAAGCAAGCCACACCCTGGAGTGTCACTTCGCCGGTATCCGATCGATATGATCCTGCGGTATATATCCTGCAAAATAGCGTGTTCACTTCGTCATTTAAAATCAAAGTGATACAACAGATTCTCAATAATCATGTAGCAACAGGCGAATGGATAGCGGGGTGTTACTCGATGACATCATCGTCACGAACGTGAGGCGTATCTGAAACGAGTCAAGGACGCAAGCACCGCGTCGCCGGATCGCGTGTTTGCACTTACATTAACCGTGACAGATGAGAATTATCATCGCAGAGCGTCGCTTTCCTAATGACAATTACGACTTTCACGTTACAATAAAGCGCCGCTATTATAACGCAAAGAATTTTACTACAAAATAATTCACGTTTTCTACAGTTCTCTTGGATACCAGTATTAATGAATAATTAATAATCTAATATCTAGAGATCAGAAAGTTGAAAAGTTTAAGGAAAGGCTATCAAAATCATCTATCTAAAGTTTAACAATAAAATCTTTGCTCCCGAAATTAGTCATCAATGAATAATTAATTCTGGATTCTTAATTTCTCACTTGATATAAAATACATAGCTGACATATTAAAAATGATTTCAGATAACCAGCAAGATGGCAGCTAGCCAGTATTATCATGTACAGGTAATTTATATGTTAATATCTCATAGCATCGCAATAAACAGTCTCACAATAGTGGCTGAGCAAGATAAATGACTCATCTCGTTATTTCCATACAGTTTTAATCTCTTATATCCATCAAACATTCTAAACGAATGACTTTTATAACTTCTGTAGCGTGTTTTTAAAGTCAGAAAGAGAAAGAATGTCCAATCGAATTATTGCTAACGACACGAAAAATCGACGTCAACTGATCAAAAAATAAAGTTATGTATAAATCTTGCTAAGAATGAGTCATTCATCGATACGTTAATGTTAAAAACGACCGCGTCACTACTTCTCTTTAAAGTTAGCGTTAAATGCGTAATTTAAGAAAAGCGAGTTTAAAAATACTTTTCTTACGTTATTAAGTTGAAAAGATTTGTCATATTCGCCAAATAAGGTTGAAAATAAACTTTCAGTGAAATCGAAGCAGAATTGTTTCGCCACAGGCTTATTCTGTTGTATTTCCGAGATTTTCTATTAACTATTTAAGATATGACTGGATAGAAAAACGACAAGTCTTTCCAACTGAATAAGTATACCTATAGATATAAAAAAAAAAAGATTAAATAAATTATATAAATTGTCTAATTCTAATGCGCTAATTAATTTGAGTATACTAATTAGTGAGCTCGATATACATTTAATATCATTCATTGTGAGAGTATCCATCGTTTTGAGACTAAAAATGCTTCCAGTGCACGCCCACCGTGTATCCGGCCGATCCTTTCGATCCCGAGGCAGATGCCAGCCTCCTACGAGCTGCGATGAAGGGTTTCGGGACTGACGAGCAGGCCATCATCGACGTCTTGGCTCATCGCGGCATCGTGCAGCGATTGGAGATCGCCGACAAATTCAAGACAATGTACGGCAAGGATCTAATCTCCGAGCTGAAGTCTGAGTTGGCCGGAAACTTTGAGAAAGCCATCCTGGCTCTAATGACGCCTCTTCCCGAGTATTATGCCAAGGAGTTGCACGAAGCTATTTCCGGTATGGGTACCGATGAGGGTGCGCTCATCGAGGTCCTCGCGTCTCTGAGCAACTACGGCATCAAGACGATATCGGCCGTTTACAAGGATCGTAAGTTTCGATGCAGCATATCTTCCAAGATCGATCTTGCCTCCAATTTACAGCCTTTCTGCATAGGACAGATATTTCATTTAAAAAAACGCACTGTATTTTATTTTCTAGTTCCGATCGATTCTAAACTACGTAGTTTGTAAATATATTCTTGATTTATTTCCCTAGTGTACGATAACGAGCTGGAAGACGACCTCAAGAGCGATACCTCCGGTTATTTCAAGAGACTTTTGGTGTCGTTGTGTTGTGTGAGTAACAGTTAGAAGATAATATATGTAACTCCGCGCAATTGTCCAGTCAGACAATTTCTGTAATTTTTTGATCAACAATCAGGCCAGCAGAAACGAAAGTCCTGACGTCGATGAGGAGGCCGCGCGTGAGGACGCCGAGAGGCTCCTTGCCGCTGGTGAGGGACAGTGGGGTACCGACGAGAGCACTTTCAACGCAATCCTCATTACCAAGAGTTTTCCGCAATTGCGAAGAATCTTCAAGGAATACGAACGTCTTGCCGGACACACCTTGCAGCACGCTATCAAGCGAGAATTCTCTGGTTCTGTTGAAGACGGCTACTTAGCTGTAGGTAAGAAATCAAATAGATTAAATACAATCGATATGATTGACTCATTATTCCTTATATTCAGTAAGTTATTCCTTACCTCTATTAATCGTGCCGTTTCTTTTCTTTTTTTTACACGCATTCACTTATCTATTGCTCTATAACTGAAACTGGCCTTCTTTTAGTGAAATGCGCCTGCGACAAGACGGCTTATTTCGCGGAAAGACTGTACAAAGCTATGCGTGGGATGGGCACGACCGATTCAACGTTGATACGCATCATTGTGGCGCGATCGGAGATCGACCTCGGTGACATTAAGGATACTTATGAGAGACTTTACGGAAAGTCCCTTGCGGCAGCCATCGATGTAAGTGAAACACTTCTATACTTCCTGAAACAGTAATAATTTTATGCTAATTATTACTCTGGCCGTTCCGTTTGCTCCTTTTATCGCATTTTATTTATAATTGTGTTCTTATTTCCGCAGCAGTAAAGTTAATAAAAGACAGAAAAATGCAATAACATAATACAAATAAACATATATAAAATAATATTAATAAAGATACAAGTCTAAACAGAATCTTTTTAATGACAAATTCTTAGGTGAAATTCAAACAATTTCTTTCCGTAATTCAAATTTTATCGAAAATGTTTAGACTCAATTTAACTCCAGCGCTTAAATTCTACGGCTTTTACTCATTCACTTAATACAGTAATGCTTTATCTCCACTCAAGGTGTTAAATTATGCATTCACATCATAATTCTCTCTTTTATACTTATACGCATTCGCAGTCGCTAAACTACAATAAAATAATAATAATCTGTTAACTCACATATACACTGTATATCTATCAGCACCATATAACTTTCCATAAATTTCAGGACGACTGTTCAGGCGACTACAAGAGACTCTTGCTTACCCTTCTCGGATGAAAATATTTCAATCGTGCAACAGACCCTTTTATTGAAAATTACTTCGCGGAGATTGTATAGCGCTTCGTTATATTCTGCAAAGATCTTGGTTTATTTAATTCCTTATGTTACGCTGGTTGTTAATGGTGAATATGGTTTTACTCGTGTTATTTATGTTTTGCGCTTGTTCGGAGTGACGCAACGTGTGTAAAACGAGTTATAAATAGGAAACGTGTACAACGCAACGTGTACACGGATTTCTGCGAAGATCGAGTGAAAATAGATCTGATTGGCAAATTATATACTAGTATAAATTAAGTGTGATTATTAATTTAAACGAAAATTCGTCTCTCACTGTACTAATTACATTAATCGGTTCATCCATCTCTGACTGCATGCATGCTTGTATTTAGTTGTATGTATACATAAATACATGAACGTCACGATTTGCCTTGAGTTGATGTTAGCTTTTAATTTTCCTACATTCTTTTTTGCATTTACAGGACGACTGCGGCGACGACTTTAAGCGGCTTCTGATCGCGCTATTGAATTAATGAGCTCGAGAAGAATTATTTTCGTTACTAAGAACTCAGACATATTTAACACTAAATGTTAATAATCCGAAAGCATGCAAATGTAACGCATACATTTATTTGCAATAAACGTATACATTCGCAAATATTATGTCCTCGGCTCATTTTACTGATAATATGCAACAATATCTTTGTTTTCTTTTCCAGGACGATTGCGCCGCCGAGTGGAAAAGATTATTGATAGCAATGTTGAATTAAGAATAGCTATAATTGCGCGAGATAAATGTAACACAGGGAAAAATAATATTTGAAACCAATGGAGTATAATGTACAAAACATTTTTAATACATAATCAATTATTCAATTAGTAATATGCATTTCAGATCTATAATATTACAATGTAATGTGAAATACAATGTAATGTTTACAATTAAATTTTCAAATATAATTATAGCTTTGCTTTACTTACACGAACACATAGACGTATATATACTTTTCCAAATGCATATAAATGCAATAAAAAACATTCTGAACCTTTGGTCCATTAATCAAAACTTAATCATTATGACATAGCATGAAAATAAAAGAAACTTATATTACTTAGATTGTCTTTGAAATAAATTTGATGTTACGTTACTTAGTTTATATGAAGATTCACTGTTCGGTACATTATTCACACCATGACTACACTGGGTAGTGTATCTTCTGTCATTTTAAATGGTGACAACTTATTTTCTATATATTCTATTTTCTTACGTAATTCAGCTTGGATGCAACCTAATTTTATTTTAGAAATTGTAAGTTTCATTATCCTTCCTGTAATCTCGAAGCATGCGTGAAAGTCATCGGATTTATAGTTTATATCGTAAATACGCAAGCAAACTTCAACGTCCAGCGCGTCTACAATGTCTTCTCCGAAGCAAATAGGCGGTGGATTTCGAGCTAAAAAAATTTATATTCTGTTCATTAAAATACGACACTGCACACATTTCGCTTGTAATCACAAATGTTACCTGAAACTGTCTCGTTATAAACCGTAAAGTTGTTATAAGTCACTGTGAGCGAGACTCCATAGTCGTTCTCTAAATAAGTTGCATTTATGCATACTGTATCAACATTGAAATATATTAGTATTAAGTAATTATTATAGTTTGTAGTACGGATTACAAGTAATTATATACTCACACTTTCCGTCCATAGAGATTGCATCCCATTCTAAATGCTTACAGCATCCACAGTTATGTTTAATGCATTTGCAACCATTATCATACGTTTTCATATTATATTCACCTAAAAAATATTTATATATTTAAATACTTACACATATATATGCATTTCTTATACTGGCATTTTATACGTTTAACAAAAATTTACCGGTAAGAAATTTCGATATAATTAACACATTAGTTAGAGAATTATAATTATGCATTAAATAGAAATTTTCAAAGTATAGTAATATAGTCTATTTTTCTCATATTACACAGAATTACAAGGTTTCGAGTTAAATGCAGCATAAAATATCCAGATAGCAAAACGTCTGTCATATTTACGAAATATGTCCGTAAAGTGACGAGCGTTGCGCAATAATATATAAAGCTAGCTGTGTCCGTAAATGCTCAGCAATAATATTGAATTTGTTTCAAACAACAGTTTATTCAATATTTGTCATTTTTCCAGCAATAGTTTTCGCCCGGAGGCTTTGTTCATGTACAGTCTACATATTATTGGTAGAAATAATTTACATATTGTTGCTGCAAACAGCAATAAAATTTACATATTTTTGCTGCAAAAATACCATAAATACGAATCCTAGACGAGCTACGATTCATGTTTACGCAATGTGTGTGGCAACAATACATAAATATTGTTTTCAGCAATATACGTTTGCATGACTTCGCACACTTACGTTTTGCTATCGGGGTAATAATGTATAAAAATATCCCGTAGACACATATTCTAAAACGTTATCAAAGAAAGTATATTTAATAAATACTGTTCGTCCCGATGAGGTCCAATACGTTCGATTCCAACGACGTTATCGCATCTTGACCCGTCGCTTCTTCCGCAACTCCGGCGAAGAATAACATTCCGATAAAGGCAACGCTCGTAATATCGAAGCAACGTAATCGTCCCATATTTACTTTTTAGCTCTGTTTAGTCCTAATACTTGATGTCAAATCTCGTCAGAGATATCGCGTTTCGTAATATAATAACTTCTGAATAACTGCAATGTCCTCCTCTGCTTTTCCCTCTCGATTGTGAATTGTTGTGAATCTCCGCCCTCCGGCGAACTGCGATAAGTGCGAACTGTACGACTTTTGTTTTCTGCTGATGCTGCGCGAAATACGAACGGGCGAGCAAGGATAAATTCTTGAATTCTTCCGCTCCCCTCCAACCCGGAAGAAATGGCCGCGTTCAGCAGACACATCTGTTGCACAACTGTTAAGTCCGTCTTATCAACATTCTGGTTGATTGGTCGGTTCTAAAAGTAAGAGCCAATCACGTTCGACCGCTACTGAGCGGCTTGGTCTGCTGAACGCGACCAATAATACCAGGGAGCCGGAGCAGTCTCGTCCATAGAATGCAGTAAGCATTAGACGCGCGTTTTGAGTATTTCTGTACCCTGCTTTAGAAAGAGAAAGGAAGTTCCGATTAAACTCGAATAAAATTTGAACTTGGCATCTACTACGTTTACGCGAGCGTTATTTCTGTAGTAACTTACGATAATTCCTTCGCGTAAATGGGATTTTGTAGTAACTTACGATAATTTACTCCGCGTAAACGAGTGAATTATCGTAATTAAGTTACTAATACAGAAGTAATCGCGCTCGCATATGTACATACGTAGTAGTAGAGAGGAAATAAAGGCACGATATATATAATTCGATGCTATTAGGCTGCGTTCCCACTATACGCGTCGCGCGTCGCGTCGTCTGTCGTTTACCAATCAAAACATCCCATTTTATTACATTACTTGTGACGGGATGTTTAGATTGGTTAACGCAACGCGCGTATAGTGGGAACGCAGCCTAAGGCCTGTTCGTCTTTTCTCCTTTTCTCTCCAACATGAAAAGAAAAAAAGGAAAGATGAACCGTGTAAGAGACGTAGCTTTGAAAACGAACAGAGGCCTAAAAATTAAACGGCTGTCCTTTTTTGTGCACTTAAAATGCAACAGACGTATAATTAAGACGTCAAAAAATACAAAAGTTTAACAATTTAAATCTGTTATCAATCAGTTTCCATTCGATACAATAAGTTTCTGGAATTTACGATCTACAATGCAATTACTTTTTACGTAATACGTTTTTGCGTAATATCACGCATTTCTTTTGTAAAACGAGCGAGCAAGAACGACGGAGAGCGAATGAGGAGCGCGCGATGGGAGAAAAGAGAGAGAAGGAGCGAATAAAGGGGGAGCGACAGCGGGACAGAACGAATCGCGGGAATCGCCGTCGTTCGCGATTGAATCCGCAATTGCCCATGTGACGCGCGCAGAACGTAGAGATCAAATTATGAGAGATCGGAGGGCGGAGGCAGAGCGCGAGTCTGCATCAGCAACAACAGCAACATCGGCATCAGCATCAGCGGGGCCGACTATTGAAAAGACTATTGATAGCAATGTTGAATTAAGAGTAGCTGTAATTGCGCGAAATAATTATAACACAGGGAAAAATAATATTTGAAACCAATGGAGTATAATGTACAAAACATTTTTAATACATAATCAATTATTCAATTAGTAACGTGTATTTCAGATCTATCAGATTACAATGTAATGTTTACAATTACATTTTGAAATATAATTATAGCTTATTTGCTTACACGAATAACACATGCATACACTTTACTCTTTCAAATGGGTATATATAAAAAACATTGAACCTTATTTGGTCTATTAATCAAAACTTAATCATTATGATATGGCATGAAAATAAAAGAAACTTATATTACTTAGATTGTCTTTGAAATAAATTTCATTTTACGTTACTTTTATACTAGAAAGATTCACTTTAAATGGTGACAACTTATTTTTTATCTCACATGATTCAGTTTGGATGCAACCTAATTTTATTTTAGAAATTGTAGAAATAAGTTTCATTAGCCTTCCTGTAATCCCGAAGCATATCTGACATTTATGTTTATACCGTAAATATCAATATGCAAGCAAACTTCAACGTCTACCGCGTCTATAATGTCCCCTCTGAAGCAAATAGGCGGTGGATATAGAGCTAAAAAAATTTATATTTTGTTTATTGAAATACGACACTACACACATCTCGCTTGTAATCAAATGTTACCTGAAACTGTCTTGTTATCATAAATCGTAAAGTTGTCATATGTCATTGAGAGCGAGATCCCGTCGTTCTCTAAATAAGTTGTATTTGCGCATACTGTATCAACAGTGAAATATATTAGTATAAAGTAATAATTATAGTTTATAGTACGGATTACAAGTAATTATATACTCACCCTTTCCGTACATAGAGATTGCATCCCATTCTAAACGCTTACAGCATTCACAGTTATGTTTAATGCATTTACAATCATCATTATACGCTCCCATATTATATTCACCTAGAAAATATTTATATATTTTTACTTACACATATATAAGCATTTTTTTATACTGACATTTTATACATTTAACGAACATTTACCGGCAAGAAATTTAAATATGATTTACACATTAGTTGGAGAATTATAATTATGCATTAAGTAGAAATTTGCGAAGTATAGTAATATAGCCTATTTTTCTCATATTACACAGAATTACAAGCTTTCGAGTTAAATACAGTATAAAATATTCAGATAGCAAAAC
>NW_020219235.1:0-2849 GCF_003070985.1 Temnothorax curvispinosus | reverse complement strand
GGATGTTTGCAAATCTAAGCCATTCCATTATAGAGTGTTCCAAGTCTTTCTCTGTATTACAAGGGATTGTTGTCTAATAGCCTCTAAACAAGAAGAATTCAATATAGTTTAGATAAGAAAAAGGTTGTAATATATTAATATATTACATTTATGTATATTTAATATATACATAATTTTAATTATAATAAGCAGCTTTACTTACGACTTGTGTAAGCTTCCTGGTCATCTTTTAGCATTTCTAGTATCTTGTACAGAGTTTTCCTTATAATATATTGTTCACTGATGTTTATCTTAGCCAGGTTCAAATTTTTCAAATGGTAATTTTTTGAATTTGATACTATACAATTGATCCCATATGTTAAGACATATTCATATTGCCCTGTACATATAAAATATGCTTACAATAATATATTTATATACTTCAGAGTGTGATAGCACATATATGTGAAAAAAATATAAAAATAAATAAAAAGTCAGTTTTAGTCTTGTTTGTACTGATCGTTTGTTACATATCTATCAACTTTATACTAATTTTATACTAAATTACTGTTACAGTGATACATGCAAACAATGATGTATTAAAGCCGTACAATACTTCAACAAATCGTCTTCATGCATAGTGTACCAGCTTATACGTTATCATTTACATATTTTGCCAAATTTTGAGGTTATTTTATAGAAAGTTACACTGTTTGGTACCATTGAAATAATAGCATTGACAAACCTTGATAATATTTTTAATGTCCAAGGACAAATCTATTATAGAACGTAAAAAAATTAATTAATATTTCCTCTCTTTTGTAAATCTCTCTTGTGTAAATCGGAAAATGAATCCTACATCACCATCAGCTACTATTCATAGCACAAATAATTATAGCACGTATGGTTAATTGAATTCTTATCATTAATATACAACTTTTAGAATCTAATAGTTACTTATTACTTATATGCTGTAAATAAAGAGCACTCCGCACTCCTCGATTGACACACGTGTATACGTACTCATGCATCGTATGTAGGATAATCACCCAGTAAGCAAGGAACATTAAATTAACGTTTAAAAATATTGACTTTATGTGTATTTTTTAAACGTTTTTTAATAATATTATACACATATTTGAAAAATATTATTTCGTAATATGATTTTTCTGAATGTTGTTAAAATATTTTGAAAACGTTACAGAAAATATTTTTCAAATGTTACTCTGACATTTATTTGAGATCAATGCAACAGTTCAAAATTCCTTGTAATTTGGACTCAGAAATAACGTTGGTAGTATATTAATTTTCTGTTGTTATAATGTTATCGTTTTATATTGTGCGCAACGCTCATCGCGACAGCCATGATGTACATGATTATCCTACATACGATGCGTGAGTGCGTATACACGTGTGTCAATCGAGGAGTGCGGAGTGCTTTTTATTTACAGCATAATTATATATAAGTAGTAACTATTATATTCTAAAAGTTGTATATTAATGATAAGAATTCAATTAACCATATACGTGCTATAATTATTTGTGCTATGAATAGTAGCTGGTGATGTAGGATTCATTTTCCGATTTACAAGAGAGATTTACAAAAGAGAGGAAATATCAATTAATTTTTTTACGTTCTATAATAGATTTGTCCTTGGACATTAAAAATATCATCAAGGTTCGTCAATGCTATTATTTCAATGGTACCAAACAGTGTAACTTCCTATAAAATAACCTCAAAATTTAGCAAAATATGTAAATGATAACGTATAAATAAGCTGGTACACTATGTATGAAGACGATTTGTTGAAGTATTGTGCGGCTTTAATACATCATTGTTTGCATATATCACTGTAAAAGTAATTTAGTATAAAATTGGTATAAAGTTGATAGATATGTAACAAACGATCATTACAAACAAGACCAAAACTGACTTTTTATTTATTTCTATATTTTTTTCACATATATGTGCTATAATCACACTCTAAAGTATATAAATAGATTATTGTAAGCATATTTTATATGTACAGGGCAATGAATATGTCTTAACATATGGGATCAATTGTTGTATCAAATTCAAAAAACCACCATTTGAAAAATTTGACCCTGGCTAAGATAAACATCAGTGAACAATATATTATAAGGAAAACTCTGTACAAGATACTAGAAATGCTAAAAGATGACCAAGAAGCTTTTACACAAGTCGTAAGTAAAGCTGCTTATTATAATTAAATTATGTATATATTAAATTGCAACCTTTTTCTTATCTAAACTATATTGAATTCTTCTTGTTTTAGAGGCTATTAGACAACAATCCCTTGTAATACAGAGAAAGACTTGGAACACTCTATAATGGAATAGCTTAGATTTGCAAACATCCGTAAACAAAGAAAAAAATCTTAAGAGGTAAAAAAGTAATATAATGTATTTATGTCTGTTAAGTTAGCACCCTCCATAAAAAACCGGAATAACACATATGCAGAAATTAAGTGCTCTTTATGCGTTAATTATGTGCTCTATTCACGATTTTTGTGCTCGAGCGGTTTCGTGGGAAATTGCAATTGAAACTGAGGGTGCTGGCTTAAAGTAAGCTAGCACCCCCACTCATTAAAATTACATATAAAATAAAAAACTCAATATGCTAGAATTATATGCTTTTTATGTGCTTTCAAATGCCTCAAACAAAATTAGTTTATCTGTAATAGTTTCAAAAATATACGCAAAAAAAGATATATATTCTACTGATATAAGAATAAAGTATCAGTTAAAATAGAGAAAGCGAAATAATTCTTGTCTTAAAATGTTTCTCGATTAATGTGTTCTCGAAATATGCACAATGAAATTTTCGTGCTTATCCCCTTCGACCGACC
>NW_020219234.1:197-1282 GCF_003070985.1 Temnothorax curvispinosus | reverse complement strand
TACCTAGTGATGCCAGAAAACTTTCTATGTCCGGCAAGCATACTAAATACGACGGAAAAGATAGTCGAAATGCTAATGCCGCAAGTAACATTAGAGGAATTAAAACAAGAAGAAGCAAAAAAGATAGAAATAAACCAAATAAACAAAGCAGAAGAAACAATGCCGCGTAGCGAAAAAGTCGAAAAATTGATACGCACACAACACTTAAACGAAGAAGAAAAGAAAACCATTATGGAAATTTGTAGAGATTACAGCGATGTATTGCATGTGGAAGGAGAACCACTGACATGCACTGATATCGTCGCGCATAAGATTACCACGAAGGCGGGCAGCGTACCGGTCAACGTCCGACCGTACTGTTTGCCAGAAAAGCACAAGAAAGAAGTGAATAGACAAGTGAAAGAGATGTTGAAAAACGGAATTATTAGACCTAGCACGAGCCCGTGGAATGCGCCGTTGCTAGTAGTACCGAAGAAAAGAGACGCATCAGGAAAATTAAAACTGAGAGTGGTAATAGATTTTCGGTTTGTGAACGACCTAACGGAAGGAGATTTCTTCCCATTGCCAAACATAACCGATATCCTAGACCAACTGGGAAAAGCAAAATATTTTACCACGCTGGACCTCGCCTCGGGATATCATCAAATCCCGATGGAAGAAGATAAAGAAAAAACTGCGTTTTTGACACAATACGGACATTACGAGTATAATCGAATGTCTTTTGGACTGAAAAATGCCCCAGCGACATTTCAACGAGCAATAATAGCCGTTTTAGCAGGACTAGTAGGATTACAATGCTTAGTCTATCTAGACGATATAATAGTATACAGAGCAAGTTTACAAGAGCACAGTAAGAGATTAATTGAAGTGCTAAAAAGACTGAGAAACTATAATTTGAAATTACAGCCCGATAAATGCGAATTCCTTCGGAAAGAAGTGACGTATCTCGGACATGTAATAACAGAAAACGGAATCTCGCCAGACCCTTCAAAATTTGAAGCAGTAAAAAGCTTCCCGAGACCAACAAAGGTAAAGGACATCCAGGCTTTCGTAGGATTAGCCGGATATTATCGAAGATTTATTAA
>NW_020219234.1:0-97 GCF_003070985.1 Temnothorax curvispinosus | reverse complement strand
TAAAATACTTAAAGAAAAACTAACCACAGCACCGGTATTAAAATACCCGGACTTCTCCCAAGAATTTGTAGTAACGACAGACGCGTCAAATTACGCA
>NW_020219233.1:0-5519 GCF_003070985.1 Temnothorax curvispinosus | reverse complement strand
TGCCATATTTGTAACGTTATTTTGTACACTAATAATTATTTATAAATTGTTAAAAATGATATTTAATCTTAATAGATTAAATATCAGATTTTAGTATTTATGTCTACAAACAATCAGACATGGCTTCCAAAACTCAAAAATTGAAAAACAAAATTTATTTAAAAAGAATAAAAAAACTTGATGGTAGCCAGTGACTTACTTATTTGTTAAGATATTTTTAATGCTACTATGATTTATCGCAAGAATTTTTTTATATCATCCAATGTTTGTTAATATAAATCGCTTCATATAATAGAAGTGTTATAGCCGTACACTAAGAAAAATAAGTGACAACAAACATTTGATATGCTGCGAGTAGCAAACTATTTGCTATTGCAACAAAGGGTTTGCTACTATTGCTAAATTAATTAACTCTCGCAGCAAACCAAGTGTTTGTTGCCACTATGGTAACAAATAATTTGCTAATACAGCAAATTCTTTTTCTCAGTGTATTCATAGTCCTTTCTTGAGAAATAAAAATTCCTTGTTCCTTATTAGTTATTCTATATTTGATTAACTTTTCTTGATCGATCAAGGAACCTTAAAATTTATGAAGTGTAGAATGAGGGACAAGAAATCCTTACTTAAGGAAGGACTATGAATACGGCTATTAGTATAAAAATTTAAAATTTTTACTGTACATAAATACAAAAACATTGTATTTTCTTGTAGGATACAAACATATCCTACCTATAATTTCATATTTCTTATTGTTACTTTACTTTGTCTTAAGTATACTTGATAATACATACACACATATATGTAAACATATAAAGTACAAAACTTCTTACAAAAATTGGTAATGTAAGCTGTTGCAGAATATAAAATTTGTATAATTTTTTCTTTAAGGCATAATAATTAATACAAAATAATTTTTATTACAGCATGTGATCTCTTATTTATATTGATCTCTACCCTAAAAAAATAACTTATAAAGTCCATTAATTACTATTATACAATATGGAATTTTTTAGCTCTCCGTTAAAAAAATGACAATGTTCCAAGTTCTAAGAAATAAAATTTTTAAAAATCTAGTGTTTTTTGAGCATTCTGTATAGTAGCTTAAAAATTTTATTAAAAATTATGATTAAAATTGATAAATGAATAAAACAAAACTAATAACAATTCTTATAAAACAAAACTGTAAAACTGCCATCCTATTTTTCGGGGTTTTATATGTATCTCACATTTATATATAACTAGAAATTTTTGTGAATATATCAAAAACAGCAAACAGCATCAAAAACAGCAACTTTAAATAGAAGATTAAAAATTCTACAAATTATATTAAAAATAACCTACAAATTCAATGGAAATATATTAAAAAATGGAGAAAATCTATAATAAATCTATAATAAATTATCACTCATCGTTTACCACGTGAATAACGTTACGTAATTGCCACAATCGGATCGCGCAGTTTTAAATTTATATCGCTGTCATCAATAATTGTTCGTTGAAACGTAATTCATGCCTGCTAAATAATTATATTGTCGTAGTGGAAAGTCCTTGCCTGTCTGATTTTCGTATAATAATGCATAGGACAGTTGTAATGGAAGCGATATAAACACATAATTAAAGATAGCGGGTTATAATCAATTTTTAAATGGGATGTTTTGTATACAAAGGGTTATTACACATTGGTTTAACTCAATACAAATAATACATAAAATATATTCTTCTGTTTTTCTTTTTCTGAGATTAAAATAGGATTTAAAAATTCCATTAAGCAAATATATTTTACATTAAATTACATTTATTTATTACAAAAATTATTTTATTATTATTTGTTATAATATATTTCATTATTTGTAGACATTTGGTAAATTGTTTTTTATATAATAAGTATAAACATTATGATATTCATACTGTATAAATTCAATTGCATCCTACATACAATAAATTCAAATGTTTATATAATTAGATCAATAATTTATAAATAAATATTATAGTAAATTTTGAATATTATTTTATATATTTTTTTAAATTCTTATTATTATTCATATTTCTATCTATGTATGTTAAATATTTTTTTGGTTCATACATCTGCGTAGTAAGATTTCCGTATAACTTATTTTTAATAGATTAAGATTTAATAGATTGAACTAACAAATAGAAATAACGAATAGAAAAATAAAAGGATAGTATGACATTAATAGCTATATAGTAGAAACGACATTATAATAGACATATTATGCACTTCAGTTTCTTTAATGTTCTTTCATGCGAAATTTGATGAGCGATGTTCTATATTTATAGCATTCTTTTCTAGAAACTATGTATGCAAATTTGGAAAAGCTGTATGTTGATGACTTAAAAAACCTTATTTATTCGTGACTCTATCGATAAACTATTGATAAAATTATACTCTATCATAAAGTAAAAATCAAAAGTCTCTTAATTGGATTTTTCGTATTTCAGAATTAAAAAAAGAACCCTATTGTAATTCATGCAATCTAACAATAAGCTTTTCGTGTATGAGTGTATGCAACCCTGAGAGAAGAAAAAAAAGAAGAGAAGAAAACAAATTTATTTTTTTATAATTTTTTACAAAATTTATAAATTAATATTTAAATATATTAGAACGTAATACATGGAAATAAAATTAATACAGTATAAAATAAACCAATCTTGACCAACTACTGTAATAAATTATTTAATTAAATAACTATAAAAATTGTAAAATACAAAAGTATAAAACAAATAAAATAAAGAAATTATATTTAAGTTATATATAACTTAAATAATATCCGACATTATATTAGCGAATCACAATATTTTTTTACCAGTTTATCCCCTTTCCCCTTCTTGTTCCATTATCGAAAACGGAAAAGACCTCATCTTTTTATCACAAGGACATTTCCGAGAGATTATCAAAAACCGATAGAAAAGAACGTTTTCTCCTCATCGAGTGCCCTTTTGCGCTTTCTCGCTCTCTTTCCTGCGCAAAACTCGCGCGTCAAGAGGCGTAATCGTTTCTGTACCCGATAACGCATTTTATCTACCACCTTTTTCGCGCTCCTTTCTGCCACGATTCACAAAAGGTAGTAGCCTTTGAGAATCACGATTTCGTGGAACGATAGAGGCGTGCAGTTATTTGTTAAGAGAGGACACGGCGAAGTTGACGCGAGGACCAAGGACAAAGAAGATCAGTGAGAAAAAAGGAGAGACGCGCGTCGCACCTTGGAAGATGCAATCTGCCGTGGTATTGTTTGATGCGATTTGCCAGCAGTTATTGTTTCGTACGTTGCAGCCACGAAGTTACACAATTACGCCGACATCGTTGTACGAATTCGTCTCTCACGACGCCGACGTCTTACCGTTCCCACTATTCCCTAGGGCACAAAAGCGGTTGCTGTCGAGAGTCCGTCGTAGCATACCGACTCCGCTGGATTGTTCGGTATTCGCGGAAGATTTCTGAATGAGAGGGAGAAAGAGAGAGCGAGTCAGGGTTTCTTATTCTCCTCACTTTTCCGCGATATTTCCGCATTTCTCGGCGAAGTGCTATCAACCCGGAATGTCGCGAGACACGAGGTGAGTAAAAATAGATAGTAAGTGGCGTATACAGAAAGAGAGTACTTGTTGATGATTAAACGCATCGTGGCTGAAATCGGTTGTTTTCAGGATAGCGGAGGAAGCACATCGTTTATTCGCGAGACAGCCATTTATATTTTCTTCTCAGAAGAAAGAAGATCTTTCTGTATTTTTCCTACCGAAGTGCAAAGTATTTTTGCAATTTTTTAAAAATAACTATTGAGTATTCTTTCATGAGACTCTCATAACATTGATTTAAACTCGCGAAATATGAATTAATGTGAAATGATGCGCTTATAGTATTTTATTGATTTACGAAGTATGTCAAAGACAAGTTATTTCTTTTCAATATAAATTAAAAGATCAGTACCCAGACATTATGGGAAAATCAAAAGAAAAATGCTACGCTATTTTCTATATAAGATTCGGTTATTCCTTTGGGAGAGAAGGAGAGATATATGATAAAAAAAGCTTTAACCAATATATGTATCTACGTGAATAAGCGTATGTATACGAGTGTAAATGTATGTACAGCGCATTTGTATATGTAGATGTGAGTGTTCGCAGTGTATTGAGCTCGGGTCCGTAAGTTCGCTAAACCCAAATGACTATGCGGATCAGTCATCCCTGCGGAAAAGTATCTCCTAAGCTCTTCATCGTTGCCATCTTTTCCTTTCTCCATTTTGATCCTCCAGATCCACTCGAGAAATCAAATATCATTTGACCAAGACAATAAAATTAATCGTGAAAACGGCATTTTCGTCTCGTCCCACCACCACAAATTTGTTCGGCTTTCCGCGCTTTCCAGCGCACAGCTAATTTTCCCCATAGGATTCGGAGGCACGGATTTTCGGTCTACGTGCATATATTGTGCATATACAATATTTACATTAGAATGTAAACGATCTTCAAGCAGCCCGAGTTGCTGGCGCGTATGCATATTCCTGTCTAGACATCTCTTAGTACTTTGCCGAAATCGTCGAGTCGGCTCGCGCGGCCCGCGTTAATATGTACGAATACATAATTATCGAGTTACGGACTATGCGTGCGCGTGTGTTTACACGGTAGGTATAATTTGATACGCTGCGAGTTATCCAAATTGTACCAATTATGCGTAAATTATTGTGTGCATGGGGATGATGCAGTATACACATCGCGTGGGTGCAATTAACATCCGCGAAACCGATATTGAATGACCAAAGATACCTGGGAATGCTGACGATTATTCGATTATACGGTAACAATATACGTTCGGTATCGGCGTCGACATATATTATCCGCGTTTGAAATTGAGATCGATTAAGATAAACGTTGAGATAAGAATATCTTGACGAAGCAAAACTTAAATATTAATTGCAGGACATACAATTTATTTTTAACTACGTGCATAGCGAGTAAATCAGTGTCATCGATCTTTAAGATTTATTTTTACGTGTCGCGCTTGCCTTTCGTTAGCGGGCTTTGAGTATGTTCTCCACGGAGCATCGATGAACGTGATACGAGTGCACGTACAACGACGCTCCTGGGTAATTACATGAGATTCTGCTTGCCGAAGCGCGATCTGTTATTTCCGTGCCTCCTTCTTTTTTTATTAACCGGCGGTGTGCATAGAAAGCTGTATAAACGAGATAGGCACTAGAAAGCATTCAACAGCATCACCCCTCGCCGTTCCCCAACCTACTCGCTTTTGTTTTAACGCCTTATCTCATCTACTAGGAATACGATCTATCCAGCGCAAGAGAATATATAAACCTGGCATCGGATTAAACAAAGATGGACCGTTATTCGTTCTTGAATTATTACGTGTCCCTCACACTATCTATCATATTCTTTGGTTACTGTTTCGTATTATAAGATTACGAGAAATATTTCCTGGTAACAACATTGCAATTTATCATACGGATTACACGTGATTGTGTAAACATAAAAACCTTAATGAGTAATTA
>NW_020219232.1:0-2582 GCF_003070985.1 Temnothorax curvispinosus | reverse complement strand
TGTGTGTGTGTGTGTGTGTGTGTGTGTGTGTGTGTGTGTGTGTGTGTTTGCAATTTTTATAATATACAGGGTATAATATATATAGTTTAATTCACAAAACATAATAACGCGCAGCATTTATTATTTTGATTTTGCTGCCAAGTTTGATTATATTTGAAGAAATAAAAGAACAAAATTACAGACACATACTTAAATAAGTGTATGAAAGAAAATATGAAATTGAAGAAGAATCTCTTTATTTCTCAAATATACTCTGTGTATGAAGTTATATTAAAACGTATCTTTTATTAAGGACATGTGTGTCTTTATATAATTTTTGTATAAAAATCCACAAAAGAAGGAAAGAAGGGAGGGCGAGGGGATGTCTCATAGCTCACAGTGTGAGTGGGATAGACTCGTATGCTAGGGATTAGGGATCATGAATTCGATCCCGATTACCCCACATATTCCTCTTTAAGAAGAGGTATTCCTATTAAGGAAAAAACAAAAATAATTTTAAGAGTTCTAAAAACTCGAGTTTACATGAAGGATCCCCCGATTAAGGGGTGGATATTAACTTATTGTAGAAAAGCACATTTGCATCGCTTTCAATGTTTTTGTGTTATTATGCGTAATGGGTTTTTTGAAAGTTTTCCCATATTGTAAATCTGAAAATAGCGTACTCCAATTCCATTTAGAAATTATAATCTTAAGATTTATTTAATAAAGTAAATGCAGGTGTAGCTAGACCTAGGTACTGCAAATAAAATCAATAGGGTTTAAAAAAAAGCGAAGGGAGGGCGAGGAGAAAGAAAGGACAGAGCAAGAAAGAAAGAGAGGAGCACTTCCAGTTTCATTGCAGAGCAAAATCTCTGTGTAAAAGGATAAAATAGGAAAAAGTGTTGCAGTATTTTACTACAGCTCAATACAGACCTAGAAGAAAGCCTGTGCCGGAGCGACGTTGCACCATTGATAAAGACGAACGCAGATAACATTCAGCCAATGACAAATGCTTCTTACTGGTTTCTGCTTCCAAGGCGGCACACTCGGCAAGTCGCATAAATGCATAAGAAATACCGGACGCACCAACATACAGCCCACCATCAGCTTCTGCACGCTCAGGTGGTTCTTTGTCAATAATACGCCGCAAGATCTTGCGTAGGTTATCTTTAGCGACACACTGACTATTGTTAATATCGCGTCGTATCGACACTAAGTCGTTGGCGATCTCTTCTTCGCGCGCACAGTATTCGTTTACAAAATACCTGGATCGCCGCGACATAGTGCCGAAAAATTTCGACGATTCGCTTTCCTTAATATAACGAACTACGTCGGTAAACCGTGAACATGTTTAGCATTAGGGCATATATGGTACGGGTACGGCACGGCTGTGTCTGCATCGACCTTTAGTCACGAAGTAAGAGAGAAGGAGGTCGAACTCCGTGAAATAAAAGTGGTCTCGATCATAGTATAAAGAACGAGTTCTATGGCCGGTACATTAAGGCCGGTATTCATAGTCGGTTCTTAAAAGGCCAATTCCTTTACAAGTCGACACAAGTATCGTTCTGTCTTTGTTATTCATTGAATGCCAAGAAGGATAGAACGATGTTTGTGTCGACTTGTGTCACTAAAAGGAATTGGCCCATATTTAAGACCATCTTAAGGAGATCCTGCAGCCGTATGATTTACCGACATTATCGTTAATCGATGGATCTTTTAATTGGCTTTACAGAATTGCAAGTTTTTGGTCTAGAATTAAAGTCCGCACAAAAATCTAGGGTGGAAAACGCGATTTTATATCATAAGCACCAAAAAATTAAAAATATTACTTATTGGGGCACATACACAGCTGTCACCTGACGACAATATTTGCTTAAAACAAAAATTGTAGGCCTCGGAAGGTTAATGATGCAAGGACATTCAGACGTTATTACAACCATTCGAGAAAACTGTTCAACATTTTATGTGTTGCAGCAGAAGAAATTCGTAATGTCGGCGGACAAATTATACGCTAGTGGTTAGTGCTGCTAGAAAAGATCGTAGTATTTTAAGCTGTAGATGATATTGCTTGTCCCTCGCTTGCAGTTTGAAAATGTTTGATTATTAAAATTTTGCATTCAAAATAACGCTTATAACACATAAACAAAAATCTTGTCTGTATTTGGCATCTCACTTGTAAAAATTAAGCGTGTAAAAAATCTGCAAAAAAATGTAAACGTGCAAAAAAACTATTGTCGATACATCACACATACACACACAAAAGAAAATGTAGATAATTGATTTCTTTATTATTATTACAATAATTTGAATATTGAAATTATTTTATACCATATGCTTTCTAATGCTTGTATGTATATAATTAATAACAATATATTAATAACAAACAATAAATTAAGGGCGTATTCTAGTTTGAAAGGTCTTAAAAATAAGTATTATTCATACATAGAAATTTTTTATAGGGAAACAAAGAAAGCGAATAACGTTAAACTTTGCATGTTTTTTAAGCCTGATCTACAATGTGCTCTTTGCTTTCTGTTTTTTGCTCTTAACCTCTGTGCGACTATCTCGTATTTCGCAATTCCGTCGCGTAACGTGATGTTTCT
>NW_020219231.1:0-2874 GCF_003070985.1 Temnothorax curvispinosus | reverse complement strand
GATGAAAAGTGAAATAAAATTATTGAAAAGTAATAACAAAATTTTTTTTATGTTAGGTATCATGAAATTTACTGGATTTAACGGGAAAAACCTGAATTTTTACTAAAATATTGACAAAATAACAATAAAATGAGATCAACTGAAAGAGAATTTCAGTAAAATTTTATTATATTTTCAGTAAAATATTTCCATCATGAATTTAAAAAAAAATACGTTAAAAGATTATACATTTTAAAAATTTGTGCACAGCTTCACCGAGTTTGCTTATCTTCAGCTGGTAATGTCCATTTCCCAGACTTATATGGGAGCATAAATGAGTTCCGTTACCCGGTGAGCTACGGTGCAGAGCGGTGCAAGCGAGCGCGCTACGGCCACTGTACCAGAAATTTGAGATAAACTTCATACGCAATTGGATTCGCAGATTTCTTTTTTATACTGGTTTTATTACAAATTAAACATAAATAATATATTAGATTAATATGAATAATGCAAAGTATTTAGTTCTTATCGATGACAGATTAAGAGGAAACGCTCTTTACGGATCAATTGATTATTTAACTTATCGACTTGATAGAACTGTCAGAATCCTAACCTCCTAACCTCCACGTTTTTCGCAAACATTAGTCAGTGCCAATTTTTGCTGTTGTTGTTCACCAGGTAACTATTCTTGCTTCTATTTCTTACGAATAAACATTGTTGTGATAATACAATTTAATAAATTAGAAGATAAAATATAAATTTACAATACGTGAAACAAGTGAGTACTTTTCCAACAGTTGTGCTTTTACAGGTTATAATGTATGTACAGTTTTTTAGTGAAAAAAAGAGAAGAGATGTAGAAAATAATAAATTGTTAATATAAGAAATTAGTACAGCGTAAAGGTACAGAAGAATAAAATATTCTCACAATATTATTTTTACATTTATAGCTAGTGTTATATTCGCGAGATATATGATTTCTGGCAATTTTTCAATTTATTCATTCACAAGCAGTAGCAGCTAAAGCGTATTAATTACAAGTAGAGCAAGCCAAAAAGTCAATGCAGATGAAAAATCTGTCCACTCTTTAACTTGTGCTCACGCGGGGAACGTATTATACAGGGTGTAATTTTCATTAAATGTGAACCACTACTTCAAGAGCATATTCTACTCATCAAAATATCATTTTACGTCACAGTTATGTTTAAGTTAAAATTTAAGTCAATTACAAAGCGTATTATTTTATTTCTAACATACAGGAGAAAATAAAAGTGAAATAAAACAAATCTTAATAAAATAAGTGCTTAAAGTGACCGCCTTCAGTCATATTTAAAAGGACACAAAGGATGTGATTCACCAGCAGTTCTTTGGTGTCCTCATGTTTTTGAAGACATCTAAAACAAATTATCTATTCCCTGTTGACAACATTAATAATTTTTGTCAGTGCATTGAAAACTAGTGCAATGAAATACGCAACACGTCGGATGTTTGTGAAAAGGTGAGAAAATCGCTAAGAAGACGGGCGGAGCAGTGTATTTTGGCTCGGGGCGGTCATTTTGAACTTTGAACATTTGCTCTAACAATAAGATTTGTTTTATTCAACATTTATTTTTTACTGTTTTGTATTGGAGGAAATAAAATAATATACTTTGTAATTATCTTAAGTTTCAACCCAAACATAACTATAACGTGAAAACGACGCATTTTTATATGTTTATATGAACTTTTTTATTATTTTGATAAGTTACTACGAATAAGTTATTTTGAAAAGTTTACTTATTTTAATAAGTAGAATTCGTTTTTGAAGTAGCGGTCCACATTTAAGTTACACCCTGTCTATATTGACTATTATTAACTACGTACTTTAGTTAACTCCTAACATTTATATTCTCATTTTTATTCTCTTAATATATGTTACAAATTGCGTTTTTGTAATTTACAATCGAAAGTCATTCTCCCCATACATCTTTTGTGTATATTTCGAATTCGGTGATGCGTATACACATATAATAAATATGTTACCGAATTCATATGCAAATACAATGTGGATTTAATCGCATGCATATATAGATTTTCCTGAAGTTAAATCTCGTGCTCCCGTAGAAGAAGAGTGTCGTACTTGTAAACTCTTTTATTATATAGTCAATACTTTAAATAAGATTATTTTTATTCTTTCGCACAAGATATATCTTACAGTATTTCTTGTATGTTTCAGTATACGTGTGTCAATTGAGAAAAAGTGATCCATCGATTGTATCGCAATCAAAAGCAAGTCGAATCATGATATCCCTAACGTTCATGCTCTTCTCATCGGGACGCTATAGAGCTAACAATTATATATATATATATATATATATATATATATATATATATATAGAGTCCGACCAAAAATTCGGTTTTAATTTCGGCCGAAATTGTTTATTTTTCACAGATTTTTCCAAAGACTTATTTAAAAAATATTTTTATTTTATGTTTAAAAATTTTATTATTAAAATAATATGATTGTGATACTACGAATAGTAATATAGCATACTACGGATTGTGATAATAGAATTGTAACAGTGATAAGAAATTAGAATTATGATAATATGTGCAATTATTATTTTAACAATTAAATTATAATATTTATGTAGAAGAAGTATATACCTAGTATATATTGCAACCTCGAGAAGAATACTGTCACAACTCAAAAGATTTCAATTTTGAGTTAAGCCCATAAAAAATATGCCTAATATGTTACTTACGTCCTATAATATAGTGTCACAAGTCTATATACGAAATCAGTTGCACGGAGCAAAAGTCGTTATTCTTTTAAACTGATTATGTTGCGGTTTTCTAGATATATACTGTCATAAATAAATTCACAAATGAATCACAACAAACCTCTTCAAGAAA
>NW_020219230.1:0-1088 GCF_003070985.1 Temnothorax curvispinosus | reverse complement strand
CGAGCCTTTTGTAACCTTTCTTTGTGTAATCATTTCTTTGTTATTAATTTTGAGGCTCGCTCTAGCGAATAACTTTAGACATTTAATTTTATCGTCTCTTATTGTCAAATATTTGCGTAGTATTTAACATATTAGTCCTAATCATGGTTTTAATTTCATAAATCATAACAGGTTTTTTTCCATCATCCTTTTATCACCATATGTTTTATGTACATTTTTATAATTCTTATTTCATAACTCCAACCCTATAACTTGTAATAAAATTTTATTTTTATGTTATTCATTCACAATACCAATCTTTTATTTTTTCTACCTAGATTAAGTTACACTATATACCTTTCTCCTTAAGATGAAAAATAGCGAGGATGCTTTTCTTTCTAAATTATATGTATATACATAAAGACAATAATAATAATAATAACAAAAAAGGACACAGTATGAGTAGCATAAAAATAATAGCCACTTGACTGTCAAATAAGTACGAGGCTTCGGCAGATTCCCTCCTTGAATTACTTAATGCAAAAAAAAGGAAACTTTCGAATAAAATTAAACAAAAAATGTGCCGACTACCAACGGCACCCCGATGAGTTATTCCGTTTGAGAATTTCATCTATTTATCGTAACTTGCCACCATTGTTATACAAAGCAACTGCTAGACGAAAGACTGCTAGCCCCTCATCGTCCTCGGTGAGCTAATCCATTAGGATACCATGCCCAGCCAGACGAGTACATAACAATCCAGCTATAATTAAGTGGCAAGTATTAAACCTGCGATAAATCACAAATACATTAAAACCTGTCAGCAAGCCGGCAAGGCATACAAAAACAAGGAGCTTTGGGACTGCCGTACGAGTCAGTTGAAAAACTGCCACAAAAAAAAAAGGGACGTCTCGGGACGGACGACAGCCACGTGGACAATCCACTCTAGGTAGTAAGGGCACAGTTATTGCCCCGTTAAAGAAAGGAAAGACAGCCTCACATGAAATGAAATCTTGCGTGTTGCGAATAATTAAGACATTATTAAATTTAGTAAAAAAAAATATATATATATGCGTACATAATAAATATCCCTCGTGCGTCTGAATGGG
>NW_020219229.1:37547-65999 GCF_003070985.1 Temnothorax curvispinosus | reverse complement strand
GGCAAATTACGAATGTACTTTCGGTTGAAATATTTTTGATTAAAATAATTATTTTTTCTTCACGCAACGTTATCAAGTATAAATTATTACTTTTGAATTGGTATAAACACATTATTATTTTTAATGTCGTTTTTTAAAACTGTGTTTTACACCAATCGCGCTACTAATATTATTTAGCCGCATTCCGCGGCCAAACTATACATAACCATGTAACTCTGCGTTCAGTCAAAGGGTTAACACGTTCGTCTACCTAGTGAATTTTACATACCTTACGCTAGAATTTTAATTATTATATGCTAAAGCATTGTATAACATGATTTTAAACAAGATTGTATCTTCATGTGTGTGTGTTAAATTACGCACTTTTACTTTACGTTGTTATATCTAATTACTTATATAATTACATTAAATGGCATTTATTTTTTGCAAGCGTTATAAAAAATTTTGATAACATTGGTTGTCAGTGATTATCAGGTCACCACTGACAAGTCAGACGCCGATCACGGATGATCATTATATCAGTCAACGTGTAAAGTAATCTTTTTGCATCCGGCGTTATATATATTTGTACTTCGCTGGGGACGTCACGAGACTCTACGTGGGACCGGTGGACTCGTAACGTCTCGGTTTTGATCCTTCATCTCACATACGAATTTTACATTCATAATTTGTATAAGTTAAGAGGAAGAGACAGAGATCTCTCTGGCTCTCCTAGTTAAGGAGATGAAATATCTATTATTGCGAATGTTCATAAAAAAGAAGCCGAATCGAATGCTTAGTAGAGGCCAAGATCCATTTAGAATTGTGGCACTAATGCTGATTGATTGATGTACCTCGCTAATTTTTGAGAAATCGAGTAGGCGAGTCGAGTCTTAGAGCACCGGATTGACAAAAGTAGGGCCATAAACTTCTCGCAACGGAGTAATATGCGTAAGTGGACGCACATCGCGCAATAGCTTTTCCATGTTTATTGTGCATTCAGCGGTGTTCTACGATGCGGAAAAATATCCCATCGGTAAACGCATCTGGATGCGCGCCAAGCGCGCGTGTGCACGTGTGCAATATAATTCTGGATCGATTTCCTGGCATCCAGTTGCCGTTCAGGCCGAATTATTTTACGGACAGATTGCCGTTGTCTCTTGATACGTGGCCGACGTATGATGCACGATTATAGGCGGCAGCGAGGACGACGACGACGACGACGCAACGATATTATAAGAAAATGTTTCACTTTATGAGCGACATATCAAATAATACGCTGATACGCGCAGCAAACTCGCGCGATTTTAGCGGGTAATGTGTGAGCAAACGTCCACGGCGCGCCGTTTTGCCGGGATAAGCACTCTGGAGAGGCTCGGTTTTTCACATTTCTTCGGGCTGGATGGCGAATTTTTAACGACGTCCCTGGGCCGATTAGCAGTAACGTTTGGCCGATAATAACGAGGACGCCGCGCGTCTCGAGGACGCGCTGCGAAAGAAGCGAGCGCGGCGTTACGTCGCTGTTACGTCTCGTCGTAGAAACGACACGATAATATCTGTCAACCGTCCGGGGCGATGTGACGTTCACGGAACCTATTCGACGCCGGGATATAAACGGTGGATAAAACCCACGACGCAAGGCTCTCCTCCCTCCCCCTCACCCCCGGAACCGATTCTCAGAAGAGACCGGCTCGAGGGGGGACCGTCGAGTAATTTAGCTCGGCGATTAGTCAGCCCCCGCGTTACCACCCTCTGTCTTCTTCTCGCGCCATGTTACGTATAGCGTGCGTGTGTATACGTGGGTGTCCGGCAACTCCCTCTCTTCTTTCGTGAGTCACTGACGGAAATTACGATCGATCGAACATGAGCGAGCGAGCGAAGGAGAGTTACGTCGTACGGTCGTTCCGTCGGACGGGGAAGGAGGGTAACTCTCCTCCTCGTCAGTTCTATCGTAAACGCGTTTAGGACCCACGATGACAGTGGATGACGGAACGTCTCCGGTCGGAATTTATTCCCACCGCGTGTCCCAACGTTGCTGATCTCGTTAGATCGTTGTGGGACGATCGCGCGTCGATGGTCGCCGTATATACGTGAACAGGGACGAAAATTTCTCTCGAAAACATTCCCCGGTTTCGAGAATCTCGTTGCGAGAGCTGATGCGGGCTCGAGAGCGTTTTCGCTCGAAAGTTGCATTTGGGACAAAACATTTAGGTCACTAAACGGGAAAGTTTCAGTACTTTATTCAACCCTGGCTGGTTACCGAAAGGCGGGAAGACTATTTGTGCACTTAGCGCACAAATAACTGTATCAAAAATTCTATTATCCCGTAGGAGAAGAGTCGTTACATAGAAATAGCTGTTTTTTCAAACTGTCGTCAGTTAGAAAACAATTTAATTTGATAAATGTGACTTTGAAAAATAATATTTAGCCTCTTGTTAGTAGTTAGTCTCATAATTATGAGCAAATTTTTATATCGTTGATGTTAACATTTTCATTTCCAAATTATTTAATAGCTACAAAAAAAGATTTATTTTGTGCATGTTACATGACAAATAAGCGATTCATAAAAACATTTTAACATTTTAAAAACGTACAACTTTTCTTCGTATTATTTTTTATTTCAACTGTGTATAATAATGTTGTATAATAATTTATATTGCAAAGTTATTATACATTATAAAAATCTGTTTTTTTTCTATTTTTATTAAAGCTATTTAAAATATATTAAGGAAGTTGTAATTCTACAAGCTCTTATGGTATTTATGATAACTTTTAACGTAAGTCTCCTTTTCAAACTAATTAGTGTAAAGACGCCAAATGAAAGACAACACACGATGATACTTTACATTACCGAAAAGTTTTTAAACTGCAGTTTTAGTCATTTATATAAGACTATAAAAAATTAATATACGTATATTCACAAATATAAAAATATAAACCGCAGTAATATTTAATTTCATAATTTATAAATACGTAGCCGTATAATTACACAAGGAACGAAAGAGTTAATTGATATTGGGTATTAATTGTAATAGCTGAGGCAATTTGACAAGAATTATTTTACAAGTAATTTTAATTTTAAGGAATTTCTAAACAAAATTTTAAAGACGTACTATTAATAATATTAATTAATTAATATTAATTATTTCTTACTTTAATAATAACAGGTTAATAAAATTAATTTAATAACACAAATTTTATGTGTAAATGTATGTTAATGCTTTTCTGCAAATATCGTACGTGATGTAGGAAAATAACAAGTGTTTTTTTTTTTTTCATTTTAGATCGTCACACATTACATGATTGTGTCGACTACGGTGCAGAATCGTAAGCGTATTTGATGGTACGTTCGATGACAGTCAATGACTGAAACTACTCCGTCGTAATTTATTCTCACCACGCGTATCGCGGCCACTGATCTCGTTAGGTTTCCAAGCCGGTCATCTCGATAGTTTGTCGTAACGACGTGCGCGGAGATAAAATACGTACCGAAATCTCGGTGGTTCTCTAAGAATTTACCGAGACCCAATGAAAGCTGAGCGGCCAAAAAAAAAAAGACAGCGAGAGAAAGAAAGAGAGAGAGAGAGAGGGGGGGGGGGGGGGAAAAAGAGAGAGAGAGAGAAAGCACAGAATTGCGACCGATCGAAGGTGGATGAATCCAATCGACGACGAGCAGGAGTCCGGGCAAAGTTTCCTGAAGGAATCCTCATTTCGTTCTTATCGTAAACTCGCGTCGAAAGCTTCGTTGACAAGTGGGCGATGGAAGGTCTCGATCAGAATTTATTCTCGCCACGTGTTCCGCTACATTATCTTCGTCTTCTTAAACCCCTCATGATGACCGTGTCAAAAATCTCCCTCCTGTTTTACACTTCATTTCCTCATTTTTTCTTTAGTGTTTGTAAAATTCTCTGAAATTTCTCTGATTTGAAGTTACTTTTCTAATTATTCTTAGTTTAACTAATTAGTTTAATTTTAGTTTAACAATTAGTTTAACTAACTAAGTTATTCTAATAAAGGAAAGATAACTTTTCTGCTAACACATGACTAATAAGTAAAATTATATTCTCCATGGCAACGCGTATCAAGACTATTACAAAAATATCTAATGGAATAATATTCCATTTTTATAACTTTTTAGCACCTCTGTAATTAGCTATTAAACAAAAATTCATTAAAGATTAAAGATTAAAAGAACATAAACTTGTTCTTAATGTTATTCATTCTTAAATATTTAAATAATATCCAAGAATCGTCAGATCTTTATTCGTCTATAAGTCGCAAATGGTTGTCTACGTTTTTATTTAAGATACACTCACAACGGAATATTTTACAGATAAAAGAATATAAAAAAAAACATCTAAGAGCATTCAAATATATGTATACGGAATTAAAAGCCCTTATATTGTCATTAGTATTCTGAAACGGTCTCATTCCGTTACATAAGTGAACATGCACACGTTGACGCTGTAGAAAGAATTATTTAACATTCCTCGACTCGTCAACGCTGAGGAAATTTGGCAATGAATTTTTGTCGGTGACTCATCCAGTGAGAATAATCACCGGCGCGAATGACATTCGCGCGGAGAGGAGCGAGCTTCTTCGAGGGAGGTCTTCGCGTTTCTCGTGCGCGGCGCATCAGCCTCGTTTGAATCTTGTCTTCGCCGGAACGATGATAAAGCGAGAGGGCGGTTACTGAATATTTACGCGAGTCTGCCCTACGACTTCACGATCGATAATTTCGCCGTGCGGTCGACGATTACTTGCTTAACTGCTCGCCCTCAACTGGACGCCGCGAGATAGTTTTCCGCATGCGTTTTATTCCCCCTTTCTCGTCCCCTTCTCGTTCTTGTTCTCGTGTCGACAACGTGTAACGTCCGAGCGGCATGATACTCTCCTACGTCCGTTAATTCCGTAATAATTAACTAATATCTCCCCGTTGTCCGATACACGTGAATTAATGCCGCGAGTTAGTTAATAGTCTTCGGCAACTTCCCGTACAATAGGAGGCGGTTCTATTACACCGACAGAAGCAACTTTGCGCCATAATGAATAAAGATCGTGGTATCATGTAATACTCAAGAAGGCAATTAGTCAGTTCCGATATTCGCCAAAGTTCCCCTTGCGTGCCATTTAATTTTCTCAAAATCTCACGATTATAAAATATTTCTAATCGCAACTGTTAGCAATATCGGTCGACAGTAATAAATTTGATAACGACCGGTTATTAGTAATAAAGTTACCCCCGCTGGGGATACGATCTCGCTAATCTCATTTTGCAGTATTAAAAGACTTAGCGTTAGCAGAAATACAACTCTTTGCACTAAGACAATGCATCGCTAAGGGCCAGCGCACGAACATTGCCGTAGCGTCTTACATTACGCTTTTTTTCGTGCGCTGGCCCTAACGAAGCCCGAGGGCGTTTCAGCCTCGCGTTCGCCGATTATCGGCTACGCAACTGGCATTGGCGTGCGGCCCTCTCGCCATCAACGCGCCCGCCGCCTTTTGGCTTTGATTATCCACTCACGATCGCACCGGAAGGGAGAACGAGAGAGTCTTCGTAATCTCTAAAATCAATATCGGGTCAAGTATCATACATAACAACGACCTCAGTTCACTGACTAACGAGATTTATCTCGGCGAAGTTTTCCCGCTCGCTCTCTATCTCCTCGCGCGACTTCTCCGCGCTCGATTCGCATTGCCAAACTAAACATCACGTCCCTCTCTCAATTCACTCGGGCTCTCTGCTCCTCTCGCCCTCTCGCCGAATGCTGCCTCTCGCGCGCGCGTTCCCGATGACGGGAGTAATTACATTTTTATGTTGTTCCGACATGAGGCGGTACGTGACTGCAGCGGGATCAATTTGTCCCGATGGCCCCGGTGCCCGTGTTCGCAATGGCAAATGTTATTTGTTCGGGATAACGTCTCGGCCCGGCCGGACGGCGAGACGAAGAATGAGGAACACACAGACAACGAAATGCGATTCCGCGATTGCGAACGTGTGCGAGACTGCGGGGGCCCCCTCACGCCCGCGTTATTCCGTCGGTTTTCGACGTAATTATCGTTCACGGACGACGCGACTTTCATTCGGGACGGTCAAACCTCGGGAATGACCCGAGAAATAGTTTCTTTCTTCGAAAGTCAATATTCGATCTGAGCAAACTATACTTTTGATGATTAAAAGTGATCACAAATAGCTTTATTTTTACGCTGCTCTCGAATTTAATAACATTTTTTCGAAAATGATAAACGTAACTTAAAAACAATGTTTTACATGTAATGACTTGCTTACTAATTCTGTGCTCTGTACAACGTCTTTTAAAATTTCACGAATTTTAAACTTTAGAAGACTTTTGAAGAATTATGGATAGGATTCGTATTTATACTCACGTTTTCACAATATATATTGCGTACTTTTTGTTAATACTCTCTATATTTTACAAGCAATTCACTTTGCTGAAATTTCGCGACTCGTGATCTACTCAAGGAATCGCAAATCCTTTGAGAAAAGAGGTACAGAGAAAGGAAAGGGAATGTAGGGAAAAAGAAAAAGAGAGAGATAGAGATAGAGATAGAGATAGAGATAGAGATAGAGAGAGAGAGAGAGAGAGAGAGAGAGAGAGAGAGAGAGAGAGAGAGGAGAGAGAGGAGAGACCTTTTAAAGTAGGCGACGTGGAACGCGTTTCGCAAAGTTCGGCGATGCGGATTTGCGTCAAAATTATTAGATTCAAGTGCGCGAGAGTATCATCAGCGGGCTTTCGCAATAAACGCCCGATTGGGCGCGATTGCTTATTTCGCGGCGGTTAGACGTTCCCCGGTTGATCGTGTAAAGTATACCCTGATTAATCGATCGCCGCCGTCGTAATCCCGACCGGCTTGTAAGTGGATCGTTTGTAATCCCAAGAGAGTCGAGTGCATCAACGGAATGATTTAGTGTACGAGTATTCCGACGTGATCGGCAACTTAGGCCCGTATTTATAGCTGTTACCTCGTATAGCTGTTACCTCAAAAAGCGTACGTGAGAATAAAGTTTCAACTTGAAAAGTAGACAGTTCGCATTTTGATTAAAGATCAACTGAGAATGTACTCGGCTGATTGTAAAAAACGACTCCATTATTCCCTACGAATTATCTAATGTCGTTAAAGTATTGTACGACTATTGTGGAACATTCCGCAATATTATAAATTACAATACGCGATAAGATAGTTATTAGATCTCATATTATTAAACATTCTTGTTATTATACTCTTTAAAGTAATATAAAATCAAGTTATTGTAAAATAAAGATGAAGAGAACATGACAATTTAGACATTTACAGAATAAAATTGACTTATTTATTATTAGTATAAATATATAATTAATATAATCGATCATTAGCGTGTTTCTTTATTGAATTAATTAATTAAAACATCTGATTAAATAAATTAGTTGAATTATCTATCTGACAGTGAAATATATTTTGTCCACATTTTAGTAATATTTGTGAGTATAAAAAATATTATTTTTTTACGATATTTAATTCTGGCAATAAATGGAAACCAAATGCAGACTTTAATTTTATTGAAAAATTATTTAAGGAAGGAAAACTAAAATAATCCAACTAACTTAATAATTTTTCCCTATTATGTTCTAGATATAATTTATTTCTATTTCACATGTATACAGGTACACAAAGGACATAAATATCTTGTTCTTGCAGACTATTTCGTCTTTATCGTTCGTATGAAGTACCTACAATAAAAAATTTTATATTCTAAAAATGTATATATTTTGTTTGTCACAAATTTATTTTACTTTTTCTCTTATTTTATTTTACTTTTACTTCTTTATTTTACTTTTTCCTTCCTTTAATTTATTTTTCGCTAATTATCAGAACAATAAAAAATTTGTTAGTAAATAAAATTATTAATATATTATATCTTCTTGTGTTCTTAATCGTAAATTTCATAAAAATTCTTTTTACGTTTAAAAATTGGTAAATAAAGTGTTCAATAAATTGATTATCATACTATATTTTCAAAATTTGCGAATATAAATATTTATATTAATGTAGCGCTAGCCCATTTATTCTAATAGGTCTCTATGAAATATATACATACCTATTTATTCGCCTTATGGTTTCATCTATACCTCTTAAGCCTCCTCTTCCTTTCGGACTGTTTGTTACATTCATAACACAACACTCTGCACTCGTGAAAACACGACTAATTAGGATCGTGCGCATCAATATGATAATCACACTTTGCACAGCAGTATTAATTGCACGTAATGTGATTGATTGAGAATTAACTATCGTCGTACATTGCAAAGAATAAGAAAATAAATGAAGTAAAACTTTATAATTTGGTCGGCATTCATGAATTTTGCTAATTAGCACAACGAAATCTCAAACAGCGAAGAGTTTTGACAATTCGTAAACAATGTATAAAAGCCGAATTTTCCACTAAACACATCGTAATAAAATGATAATGTTTAATTCCGGTCTCTTTATCATTATGGGAAATAATGACATCGCGCGAATTATACTTTGATAAATAGCCAACATAACACAATTACAAACGTTGATTACGGGAGTTAATGAATCGTGCGAGCAAACAGTGGTTAATTGTTCGTAGGAAATCGCGTTTCGAAAAGTAATAACGACACACGGAGCGATTCGCATCACTACCTGCCGACTTGAATCACGCAGCACAATAACAACGTATGACGCGCAGCAATCTTGCATACACGATAGCGCGCGGCATACTATATATTACTACTAAAACAAACATCAAGGCCGTAACCTCGTTACCACGAAATGTTGAACATGTTACGAAATATGTAATTGTATTCCAAATATTTTGTTCCTTGTATTTCAAATTAATTATCAATACATAATCGATGTAACACGTCTCTTTATTACTAAAATAATTCGATTCCGTGATCCGTGTATTGTTTTACGTTATCAATTTCAATAGTAGGCAAATTACAATAAAAGCTACAGTTTAAAGTGTGATAATCCATATTTTAACCATAATCGGCATAATAAATTCTTTTTAGGAGCTGAAAATTCTAATAACGTATTTAATTTTAATTGCAATAAAATAACTTTTCCAACATATTTTGTTATAAAGATACACTATGACAAAATATATTAAAATATATTAAAATAGTTCTTTTTTGTAACTTTAATCGCAATTTCTTCAAATTGTGACACGACAGAGTAATTTGACAAACGAGATCGTCAGCGCTCAAAAAACTATAGAAAACGATTATTCATATTCTTGTACTCGAAAAAATTCATTTTCTGTTGAATAGTTTTGTAATCGTTTATTAATTATCATAAGGTATGATAACGTTTAGTACGTTTTATCATATTTGCTGCAACCGCGATTTCGTGTAATGATGACAATTCAGAACAATTCGTTGCGGTATACCTGTTCACTTGAGTCGAGTCGCGCGAATGACAACATAATGTGCCAGCGGCTGCGCCGTACGTAACTAAACAAACACCAAGGCCATGCAGTAGCCAGTCTCATCCCGTATGCAATACTAGCTTGATACACCCGTGTTTCGCTACGGTATGCGAAGGATTCTATAATTCCAGTATTGAGGAATCCGTGAAACACGTTTTATCCCTTTTCATCTCGTTAGGGGTCGAGTTTCTAAAAATCCCTTCTTAGTGGGTGCTTACGTCATGAGAGGAATACACTATCCGAATTTCATGTTTCTCGGTTCAGGGATTTGGGCTGGGCGTTGATGAGTCAGTCAGGACATTTGTGTGTCTTTATATATATAGATTTAATGTATTATAAAATAAACGTACGTTAAATATTCTATTCCATGTATTTAAAATTAATTTCAATAAATTGTTCTTACAATATATTACGTTTCGTTTTATAGCGTTTGATTAAGCGAGCGTTCTGGAATTGAAAAATTATAATTTTTCTAAAATGCTAATTTGTATGAGAATTTGCTTCATAAATATGTAGGTAGTGTCTACTAATAGCAGATTAATTGCTACATGCAAATTATTTAATTATTTCTTTTTTTTACTGTCAATTCGAAAAATTGATTAAGTGCTTTGTTTAGAAAGAATTATTAAACTTATTACTTGGGTAATAAAATGTATATTTATTTTAATTTGAAAATTATTTATGCAAATTAATTTATTATCATTATCTCAAAAAGATTGAAATAAATTTTAATAAATCAAGAATTATTATGATGTTAATAAGTCGACAAGATCAAATTATATCGCCGCTAAATATGTCACATTTTAATTTTACTTCTTTCTCTTAACTTATTAAAATCACACAATTTCAATTTTTTTAGAAATAAAAATTAAAAAAATAAAATAATTTCTGGAAATAATTTTCCAATAAAAATAAAAATAAAAATAAACTTTATTCCTTAAATAAATATTAAATTTAACGTATTTACATATCGCTGACAGTTTCATATTAAAAAGATATTTCTATATTTTTGGGAAAGATTAATTTAAAATAAGCACATATCGCTATCTTATTAAATCAATATGCAATACAATAAAGCATTATTTTTAGATTGCAAAAATAGTAATAATAAAAAGGTATTTTATTATACTTAATTTTAGCAATTTAAAAATGATTCTCTTAGATTGGGTTTTTCACACATATATAATCGCTCTCTCTTTAAATTCTTTTTTTATTTAAAAAAAAAAGTTGCAAAATTTAAAAACTATATACATAGATAATATCTACATATTTTCCCAAGAATTGATTGCAAAAAATAAAATTCAGACTGTCTAAGATAAGATCATCTAAATTCCTCAAATGAAATGTGATTACAAATATAATGTAACAAATAAAAAATTGATTTATTAAACTGTATCGTGTTTCAAGGTTGGTTTGAGCTGAGCTTTTCAGTAAATACAAACCTGAAAGACCCTATGGGAATTATCGGCGATCTGTTGATCCACTTTAGCGACGATTTAAATTTTCTCCCAATTAAGAAAACATGGGTACGTTGCGCGGCGACGTTCATTAATAAGCGCGACGTTAAAAGAAAGCGCGACTGCTGATGAAGACAAACGACGCGGCGTCGTTAATTACTCTCGACTACCGGGCACCGGTAATTAGAATTAATACTTCTCGCATAGAATTAATAAAACGCGCCCAGCCGCGCGCCGGTAAAACATATTTGGACCTCGGTATACGAGCGTTATATTACGAGGTTCCTCTCGTATCTCCGTCTAATTGACCTCAATGCGTCCGACTTTGTCCAACATAAATAATTGCAGAGTCATACCTATATGAATCCGTCATTTGTGTACAAAATATCCTCGGAATTGACAGAGAATGGACACATAGACCAAACACTCGTAAATACAGTATTGAACGGAAAAGTAAATTTATATTTTTATTTAAAAAAAAATTTTTTTGTAATACGTATGTCATAATATCCCTTATCTATTGCTCTTTTATTCATAGGGTTTACCGTTCCTTTTCCCACATTATTTGGAGCTTAAAATATAATAATCTAAAGGCGTTTAGATATTGACAATAACAATTGTCTAACATCGGCGGGATCTAATTGCATATCGCTAAACAAAAAAAAAAGTTGCTAAATTAAATTTCCACGGGAAACTATTAACTGCTATAGTTTCGGTAATATGAGGCAATATAACTGAATGATATTCAGCGCGAAATAAAATATCCAGGGTAAATCAGAACTTGCGGTGAGAGATGTGCTCGCCACTGTGCTGGTATTTACCAACTGAATCTGGAACACACGGCAATTAATAGCCATGTTTGTATCTACGAAAAAAAGTTACCGAGACCTATTGACCAACTCTCGGCATTAATTCAGTTACGTTGGATAACTCTACTACTAGTCAATTTTTGCTCGAATTATTGCTTGCAATTATGTAACTGAATATTTGTAACTAAATGAAAAATTGTGCAAAACATAAATAAAAAGATAAAAATTTAACAAAGTGCAATCTTTAAATGCATAATTGTTTATGTTATGTTATGTTAAATTATGAGATAATTATAAATAATGATAAAATTTATTAAAAGTTTTTATATTTCTAGTAAAACATTGTCTAATGAAACAATATCTTACTCAACAGCATTTTGCATTGAAAAGTAAAAATTGAAAAGTGAAAGAATAAGATTTCGTATTTTATATATACTTAAAAATTGGCTTTTTTCATGAATAGAAACTATAGAATAACGCTATAAAAGATTGCACTAAGTTGACAATTAACGTAAACAACTTATAAAACAAATTATTTTTTAAACAAAGGCAGGCAATAAATTACCATCTATTCACTTTGTTTGTACATTATATACTTTTGTCATGTGTATGTATTTTAAATAATCTTTGTATTATACATTTTTCTTCCTGCTGACACCGGTTATATATTTGATACGAACTAAATTACTCTAATTGGCAACACGATGTAGGTACTTAATATGTCTAATAACAATTTATATTTAATTTAAGATTATATAAAACAAAACATTAAAATTAAAAGAAAAAAGATAAGGAGGAAAGAATGTCATAAAAATCATAAATGTAACAATAATTATAACATACAATATAATTAGAATAATGAATTGAAACGGGAACATACACAAGTGCGATTTATGCACAAAATACATAAACAAGGTCACGATTTAAAATGAATAAGAGATTGCTCATGCACATAGGCAGATAGAGATTTAACTAATTCTGAAATTATTTCTTTTACAATTAGAATGTCGAATTGCATAATCATTAATAAGTTATTAACATAATTTTAATTTAATTAGCCAATAAGGATACCTATTATATGTGATAAAATTATGTCTTAAAACGGTAATCTAGAGACAGGAAAAGTAAAATAGGAAAAAAAGAATAAATTAAATAAGAACAAAAAAAGAGCAGATTATTGAAATTAAATATAGGGATTGAATTCATAAGAGAGATACTCGAAAAGGAAATTATATATACCGAGCGCGATACATTTCGAATTTCCCGATAGTTTGTTAGTGAAATCGGCCGACGCAATTGCATTACTCTGATGATAATTTTGCTCTCGTTTTTATCACTCACAATAAATTCCGTGGGATTGGCGTGTATAGAGGGTAGAGTGTGCCGAGGCTCCCACGAGACCTTCTCGGCGGTGCGATCACGCGTGGCGTAACGAGCAATTTTATCGCTGTGAGAGGGATTATGAGGCCGGCGTCTTCTCGCGAAGATTAGGCGATGGGCAGAGGCAGGGCAAGATAGGACAGAGAATAGGGCAAACCAGAGAGATCAGAGAGAAACACACGGTGGCGTTTTCCGCGGGGGTGGCGGCGGCGGCTGCGCGATATAATTCGCGCGGCGGATAGAATCGCGTTTACGGGCCCCGTGAAGCGACGCCCCGAGTTATCCACGAAAGTCAAGTTAGCGCGACGGCGACGGGCCCCTCCGCCTGTAGCTTGTTATCTTATTGTATTGTTAGCGCGGCACGATGCGCCGTCTTGGAGCAGGTTTCTTCTCTCCCTTTCTCTCCCACACTCCCTCTCATCCCACCCCTTCGCCGCTGCTCCTTTGTACGGACTCTCGTCCTGCTTCGTCATCGGTATTTCTCTCCCCCTCTATCTTTCCTCCATCTTCTTGCACTCGTGCGCTCGACCCTCTTCTCTCGCGCTCTTTTCACCGCGCGCTCGGCGAACCGCCGAATTCGCCTGTAAATCGTCCACAAGAGGCGACCATCGTGAAGCCCCCTTCCTCCTCGTCGAAATATTGTGGAATTTTATCAGCGCGCTATTTCGTTGCTACCGCGACGAGCGCGCGTCGCTACAAAGGCGTGGTATTTCTGTAAGGCAGCATATCAGGATATGATTTACATAATCGTATCATTCGCCTAAGTTTATACCGCGCAATGTTACGAATGTATTATTTATTAATCAATTACGCCTTTGCGTGCCACATTGAAATAAGTGAAATATGTTGACAATAAAGGATGACAAGTTAGAAAGAATGGATATGTTAGAATTCCTTTTTTTTTAATACCATTGTAGCTGTCGAGAAAAGTAGGTACTTTGCATCAGAAATCAGCAATATACAGGGTGTCCAATTTTTAAGTTTACAGTGCTATATATATTTCGTGAACCGATGATTTTATTGAAAAATGTTTCAGACAAAAGTTGCATGGTTTGGAGGGGGACATGGAAGGGGTAGACGTCATTGTTTTCAAGAAATTTTAAAAGCGACTAATTTTTTAAATAAAACTTAATTTTTTTCTTGAGATAAAAGTTGTAGATCTTGTTGAGACGTTTTTAGAACACTATAATAAAGCTCTCTTTTGTTAAGAATTTCCTGATGAGATATTTTAAATTTTGTCATAATATTTTTAATGTAAAATATAAAATATCTTGTAAAGCATGTTTCGATGACTTTACTTTCATACTTTTATACGTAGAATAATAAAAGAAATCGATTGTTGTAAAAAAAATAAGTTATTTTTAAAACTTTGATTACATTTTGTAGACGCATTTAATTTTGCAAAATTGCAAATGTAAAATTAATATTATTATCGATTCCTTTCATTATTCTACGTATAAAAGTATGAAAGTAAAGTCATCGAAAGATGAATACTTTACGAGAGATTTCATATTTTTTATTAAAAATATTATGGCAACATTTAAAATATCTCAGGAAATTCTTAACAAAAGAGAGCTTTGTTATAGTGTTTTGGAAACGTCTCGACGATGAGATCTGCAATTTTTATCTTAAGCAAAAAACCAAGTTCCATTTAAGAAATTAGTCACCTTTAAAATTTCTTGAAAACGATGACATCTACGACATGACTCACATCTATTTCATGTGTCTCTCTCCAAACTATGCAACTTTTGTTTGAGAAATTTTTCAATAAAATAATTGGTTTGCAAAATATAGCACTGTAAACTTAAAAATTGGACACCTTGTATATCTAAATAAGAAAATTATGTACAATTTTCTAAAACAGATCTCCTAAAAGACTATGATTGTTCATTGTGAATGCTGATTATAACTCGAAAAAATCCTACATGTGGTGTATCAAATAATCCATTGAAGAAAAGACAACACATAGTTGAACGATAATACCGGTTATTCTTCCACAGCCTTGTGAGATAACGCCGCGTGATCCCCGAAAAATCCGCGATCGTTTCGAGGAAAAGAAAGAGAGATAGAATGGACACCGTTCGGATTAGCGCGCGAAACTGGTTACGGGCCAGAGACGATGACCTCCGCCGACTCGCACACGCTTTCTCGTCTCGATAATTTGATATTTTCTCCGTGGAGTGGAGTCCGTGCCTGTGCAACTTGGCGATGCGTGTGCCCGCAACACTGGAGCGCGGTGTCAATGGTGTTCCCGGACCGTTCCGTCGCAAACGAGAAGGAAAGAGACAGGAGAAGAAAGGAAAAGAATGTGTGTGCCCACGTACACACATATATATATGCGTGTATGCGTGCGTATATAAGAGAGAGAGAAAGAGAGAAGGAATGTGTGTGCGTGTGTACGTACGGGCTGCAGGCGAGAGAGATGGACACGCATAGTGCTGGCAGAACGAGAGGAGGCGAACCGTCTTCATTATGCTAATGCCGTGCAACTACAGCTGACCGTGGCCAAAAATAGATGTAGATATCGTGGGATGCTGAGTCGAACCCCGAGGGGGTTTTTACACTCTCCATTTTCTCTCTTTCTAGCTCTCGTCCGTCTCCTCTCTATTTCGCTTGATGCGTTACGCTTGTTCCACGATTCGGGCTACATCCCGGCGGAATGAAACGGCGCCGAGGGTGTAGATCGAATCGCTATTTCCCTATTCGTACTTTACATCGTCGAAAAATCTCTCTCCTGTTTTATCTCTCTCTCTCTCCCCCCTCTCTCTCTCTCTCTTTCTCTTCCCTTCTCACCACAATCTCTTCTCCTTTTTCGTATAGAAAATGTGCTCATTACCCGACTATTCTCCCGAACATTTCCGTAGAATATTTTATCCTTGTAACAGGCTAGATGCTGGTTGCGTTTGCCTCAAGAGATTCTCGACGAATATCGACACGTTGAACGCGTCGTTCAGGAATTATCATCTTTTTATAAGATAACAAGCGCAACTAGATTCATCGATATTCTGTCAGAAACTGCATAAACACGTTCTTAGGTCCGCATGTTTATTTGTCACATATATTTGTAAAAAATAACAATGTATAATATTTATTTTAAAAAATATGTATAAATAAACAGTAAACATCAAGTTGGAGATAAATAAATGCTCCAATGCATCCTGCAATACGATGCACCTGCAATATAGACAATAAAACATCTACTGCGCCTTTGGCAAAATATTAAATGTAGATTCTTTAACATCTTTTTTTTTCTCGCAATCGCGCAACTGTGCTGCTATCCATACGACTGTACCGTGTGTTTAGTCTGCGGGTTCCAGGGCGAAGTCGTTATCTCGAGTAGCGTATACGCATCGGCATGTAATGAGTTACTAATACGTATCACAATGTGCGTTGCAGCGCGTCGCATGCATAATGCAAAATCCTATTTACATGAAATGGAAAATACGTTGGTTGGTTGGAAAACATTGATATTAGAACGCTCTTTCAGCCAACGAAGGAAAAATCGGATAGTTCTCCGTAATATCTGTTTGCACGGAGATATCATACATTTGTTACGTCAAATTTCTCTGTTCGTATTACGCTGAGAGTTCTCGTTTCGTCACATTTCGTCGTATTTTCGCAATTCCGCTACGGTAACGTCGATACGCTTGAAGATAATCGAATATATGTCTTAATTAGTTTGGCGCTCGAATACCACGACTTAATTAAGTGAAAGTAGAAATGCGTGATAGTCAACGTATCCTCGCACATACGGTCGTCGTGCTTCCTCGAAGCGGTTGAAAACGGGTCAGCCAAGTGTAATCCTGACACGTGGCATCACAATAGAGCGTACGTTTTAAAAATCGCTGCTCCTGCTTAACTTTTCAGCATAAACAACGGCGTCCCACGTGACACGTGACGACACGCGACGTCACATAATATATCGCAAATATAGCGCAGTGTCTTTTTAAAATAAATATTACTTTGCAAATACGCTATTGACAAATCGATGTATTCTATGTAGCACATAAAATGTCCTGATTCATATCAACTGAGCGTATAAATAAGTGAATTATACCGCTTGAGGGAAAGAAGTGATCTCTATGGTCATCTTAAGCATTGATACATTCTACTCACGATCTATTGCCTCCTTCCCTTCTCGCTTGGGTGTAACAAGCTAATATTGGATAACAGATCTATCGACGATAATATCATTAGGCGTTCGATGATGGCAACACGTAATATAATAAATACTTCTACAACATCGAGTTCTATAATATAACGTCATGAACGTTTGTATCTCCGGCAACTATGCTCGAAGTAACGGAACGCGCAGGATAAGAAAGCAGGTGGCAGCCGGCTGGCTGCTGAGAAGAAACGGAAAGAAAGAAGCGTAACGCAGCGAGTCAGCAGTTTTTGTTAAAAATTTATTCGGTTCAGCTTCATGAAAAATATCACCTCGTACCCCTCGTCTCTCGTCGTTTTGTGTCACACCTCGGCGGTTGCCACGACGCTTCCATTTTCTTCCCTTTTTTCTCCTCCCCTCCCTCCCCTCTCTTTCTCTCTTCTGTCTCATGTTTCGATCCGCCCTCCTCGAAATCTATCTTTACTCTCTATACCTTGTCTTTCTCGCTTTTATGCGCTCATATAAGTACGTGTCTTTAGCTCGCGCAGCGCGCACGAACCCACTATTCATTTTTCAGCGTTACGATGCCATCCGGCGCTCGGTACGCCAAAACAATTTCGCATTTGCGATTATGCATCGCGGTGATATCACAATTAATTGGCGGTGTGGGAAAAGCGCGCGCCGATGCGTATCCAATAGCGCGATATATGTATACTAGCTTTTCGGCCCGCGCTTCGCGCGGGTATAAATCTATCTGTATATTAATTATATATGCTTTAAATTCACCCATTAATTTGAAACACTAAATTTGTTATTTTTTCTTCTTAAACTGTAATCTACATCTTCGTTTTTTTTAGATTCAACCTTTATTTTACTCTCAGTTTAATACTAATTTTTAATTTAAATACATTTTTTTTTATTTTTAAAAAGTTTTAATTTTTCATCGTGAATTTTTTAATATCCGTAAATTTTGAGATATTGGGCTTTTTTTTTTTTTTTTTTTTCGTTGGAGAAGGAAAATGCCTAATGCATACCCTAGGGCTGGTCCCTAGGGTTATGCCGGACTTGCCGGACTTCTTTAAAATTCAATTATTTCCCAAGAAATTGGAAAAATTTTGTAACCGGTTTCCAAAAAGATCGATAACGAAAAATAATACACTTTATAGCACTCCCCGAAAAATTCTACCTCTGTTTCATATATCAGACAGACAGACGTCCGGTACTTATATATATAAATCAAGAAAATCAATTCATTAATGAAAAATTATCCATTAATAAAAAATTAAACTTATCTTCCAAAAATTAAAAAAATTTTGACACGACTCCTATTCCATATATAATTTTTTAAGATTTGGTCAATTAATTCCTGAAAAATTGGAAAAAATGTGTAACCGGTTCCCAAAAAAATCGGTAACAAAAAATTGTACACTTTATAGCAATCCCGGGGAAATTCTACCTTTATTTCATATGTAATTCTTTAAGATTCAATTATTTCCCGAGAAATTGGAAAAATTTTGTAACCGGTTTTCAAAAAGATCGGTAACAAAAAATAATACACTTTATAGCACTCCCCAGAAAATTCTACCTCTACTTCATATACAATTGTTTGAAATTCGGTCAATTAATTTCCGAAAAATTGGAAAATTTTCTAATACCGATTTCTCCAAAGATCGGTAACGAAAAATTATATATTTTATGGCAATCTCCGGAAAATTCTACCCCTACTTCATATAATTTTTTAAGATTCGGTCAATTAATTTCCGAAAAATTGGAAAAATTTTGTAACCGGTTTCCAAAAAGATCGGTAACGAAAAATTATACACTTTATAGCACTCCCCGGAAAATTCTACCTTTGTTTCATATATAATTCTTTTAAATTCGGTCGATTATTTCCCGAAAAATTAGAAAAATCGGTTTCCAGAAAATCGGTAACAAAAAACTATACACTTTATGGCATTCCCCGGGAAATTCTACCCCTATTTCATGTACCCTTAATAAAAATTCGGTCCACTAACGAATGAGTAGTTCGCGGTCAGACAGACAGACAGACAGACAGACAGACAGACAGACAGACGTCCGGTACTTATATATATAGATTGAATTATGCCGCGCGAAAAACGTCGGGTATAAATCATAAATTGACAAATCAGTTTACGAGTTTTTAGTCATCTGTGATCTTAATCCAGTCTAATCTATTTCTAATCCAATGACAATAAGTAAAATCAAATAAGCTGAAATACATGTTGAGATTTATTTAAATGTTTTAAAAATATTTCAATAATTAAAAATTCAAGAAGAAATTATAACTTTTAGTCTCTGTAATAATTTATTTCTAGTTAAATTAAATTTTACTGTAAATAATGATAAATTAAAAAAAATAATTGCATTGTGACAAAGATTGAGATATTATTCAAAAGATTATTGAGTAATTATATCATTCTTTTTATTTTTATTATATATGTAAATTTTTATCCTACATTGTATATTATATCTCTATCCTCTCTCTATGTATACAGGGTGTCCCGGGTTTTACCCGACAAACTGCAGGAGCATGTCTATACATGTAAAAATAAGAAAAAACATGTTATATAAAGTTTGGCTAGAAATATTTTATTACACAGTTATAAACAAATATTGAAACAAAACATGAAATAAGTAAAAATGGTCCTCTGATCTCCGAGATCGTCATATTTATTGTCTCTTGATTTTTACTTATGGGGAACTTTAAAAAATAAGGTTTATATTACAGAAGTGACTTCGCGTGAAGATTTAATGCAACGAATTAATAACTCAATTACTCAGATGCAACAAAATTCTCAGGAAATTTGTACTGTAATAAGTTCCGTATTACATCGATGTCAAGGTGATATTGTCACGCAAGAACGACATTTTGAAATGCGTTACTAATTGTAAGTCGTTTCATTCATGTTCTGTACATAGGAAAATCCGTTGTTATCTACATTTTATGTTTTATTTCAATATTTGTTGTCAATATGATTACTTTACTGAAAACCTTATTTTTTAAAGCTTCTCATAAATAAAAATCAAGAGGCATTAATTCTGGTAATCTGGTGATCTTGGGGATCAGAAGATCAGTTACCTATTTCATGTTCCATTTCAATACTTGTTTATAACTTTAATTGTAATAAAGCATTTCTAGCCAAACTTCATATAACATTTTTTTCTTATTTTCACTCGTAGAATATGCTCCCACAGTTTGTCGGGTAAAATCCGGGATACCTTGTATATTAGAAATGTTAAAATTGAATTACATAAAATTTGCGGATAATCAGAAATGTAATAAAAACTTCATAAAGTACAATACAATATTGTATAATAAGCTCAATAAAATTTTATGGTCTTTTTGATGCCAAATGAGATATTTACTTTAAATGCGTGTAGATTTTCAAGGACCAAAGAACAATTATCTCGACTGAAATATTAATAAAAAAAGAATTTTGTCGCCGATAAAACGAAAGGTGAATTTTCGTGCAGGCGCGTACTTCCGCTCCGGTAGCTAGGTATATGAGTTTTGAAAATGTAAAGTGCATTTATCTCAACGTAAAAGAGGTAGACGCAGCCTGGCTTATCGTAGCCTGCGACGCAGGAATAGCGCGCTTCCCGCTTCCGTTGAGGTATCGAAACTCACTCAAGAAAGAGTTTCGAACCGGAGATACTCACCGCGCGTAACGCGAAAGCAAATCGACGTTCCTGCGATTAGAACGATGAGCCGAGATTAGAAATCTTACCAATAGCCTGAGGAGCATTATGCACCTCATTTTCACCTTTTTGCGAAACATATATATATACATCTCTCTCTCTCTCTCTCTCTCTCTCTCTCTCTCTCTCTCTCTTTCTCGCTCTAATTATTAAATGTTTTCATTTACCGATTAGAAATGGCGACGTCACTTAACACCCATTAATATATTATCACATTCACAATTGTTATATTTTTTAATATTCAATATTTGTCTTGGTAATTAACATGCCAAACAATATTCTAAATAAGTAAGAGGCTTCTCAATAAACTATAAGATTTCGCTATTGAAGTTATATAATAGGGGAAGGTGCTGTATCTTGGGTATAGCTGTACATTGTTACACTGTCATAATCGAATAGTGTTCGCATCTGGCAATAGTTTATAGTACTAATTGTTGAGTTATTTGATAATCTCTTTAAATCTGTAGTTTTGTGTCGTTGCAATTATTTACACGTAAGTTATATGGACTTTTGTATTTTATGACACGTATTTGTACTGTAATTTTTGTAATTTTTTATAATAAAGATATAGTTATCAGCCAAGGTTAGTAAGAATGTGTCAAATATGTAGAATAATGTAGTAAATTATTTATAATTTCATTTATAATCTATAAGCTGTTAACTAATTTTTTATTAGAAATTGATTTCTATTGGAACCTTGGAACATGACGGTTGTTGTACCTTGGAACGCTATTTTAAAAGTATATTAGCTGATTGTTGATCTTTATATAACTTTTAATTATTTGTTTAACAATTTTTTCCATTTTTATTGACAAGTGAAGTAATTGGAAGCTATTGTTTGTATTTTAGCTACCATGCCACGTAGTAAACATGAAAAAGGCCAAGGCTGGATTCTGAAGCTCCGCGGCGATATCTACTGTAAATGCAGTTTTAGAAACTGACAAAAGTATCTCATTGAAAGAAGCAACAAAAATATATAATGTAAAATTTTATTGTTTGTTAAAAGATGCTTAAATAATTAATTAGAATTAAGCGTTAATATTATTTTATTATTTCATTTTATTTTTATTTTTGCCTTTTTGTTTTAATTTATTAATAAATATTTTATTAATAAGAATATTTTATTAGAGAGAATAATAAAAGCAGTTAAGAAAAACACGCAAGATTACTTAAAATAAAAGTTGTTTTTATTTATGACGATAATGATTTATCTGATCGTTAGATTTGATTGTCACTTTCAGTTAATAATTGACCAAAATGTAATTAAATTTAATAAAAACAATGATAATAAATAAAATAAATTTTAATAAAATATTATATTTCTTTGAAAAAATTTACTTTTTTTTAAATTAAAATTTTTTATAAGTGTTCCAAGGTACAAAAGGGAGTGTTCCAAGGTACATCAAGCTGCTGTACCTTGAAATAAAATTTCCAATTATAAAAACTTGCAATATTCTCTTACCAGATAGTAATAAAAATTTAGGTTTTTTTAAATACTAAAAAATATTGTATATACTTATATATATTTTATTTATAAAATTTTTTCCAAAATTTTTAAATTAAAACCGTAGCTCAGAAAAATCAAAAACTTAAAAGTGTTCCGAGGTACAGCACCTTCCCCTAACACTAACTCAGATATGTTAATTACCAAAAATCAATTTCAAATTAGTCGTAAGAGCTGTTGTTAAAATTGATGTCATGATTATTTCATACAGCATATTCCAAAGTATGTATTGTATAAAAATGGTAATGAGACGAGATATATTACATGTCACCCAAGTTAGAGGGCAAATGTAAAAGTCAATATGTGCGCGCGCGAGAGAAAGAGAGTTTGCATGTAAAAGAACCGCGGGTTATCCATTAGAATCAGGTAGCACTGTCTGCGCTTTCACTGCGGTTTAGATCGACAAGACGAAACGGCGACGCCATCAAGATCTGGAACGTGGACGGAGTGCAGTCGAGCCGATCTCTGTTGTGACATCGCGGCTAAGATAGCCGTGAACATGGCGAGCAAGGTCCGCGCGTACGTACACTACGTACGAGAGATACTAGACCAATGTGTGGCGGAGAGGTATCAGCCCGAACGATACGCCCCGTGGCCCTCTGGCTTGGTATCAGTCATCGGATCCCAAGGATCTCTCACCGGTTTATACGAGTAACGAGATACAGGATACTACAGATGCACATTAGGATGTTTGTTGCATGGGCTGCCGTTTAACGTCTCTATTTCTCCTTCAATTCTTCCCTTTTTATATAATTACTTTAGCGACGAGCAAAAAGAGAGAACGTGGAATTTTCTATGCTGATTCGATAATGTTTCAGAGTTCTGTAGATTGCTTTACCGATCAATTCTGAATATAGTTTATTTTTTTCTCTATATACACTAACGATATACCTATGATTTAGAAAGAGAAAATCCATTCAGTGGAATCGAGTTTTCAGAAGTCTCAGAAATCGTTGACTATCACTTTCCTCTGATATTGACACAATTTTGATTTTCTTTATCTTTTGTGCAGTTTAGCTTTTTCACAAATTGTTTTTTTAATTGATGTAATGATTATATATGATAATATAATTATATCTTTGTAAATTGAGAATTGAGTTCACGCATATATAAATATGTACATTTGTTAATACGATTTCCAAGAATTAAAATTTTGAACTTCAACAAATAAATGTCATTTGATATTTATATTGTTTTTTTGTTATTTGCCTTAATTTTTTATGTCTTTATGATATAATACCTACTACGATGAAAGGATATCATATAAATAATAAAAGAAATATAATAAAAACGAAAACTTATTTAAATCAGTTTATTTTTTCCAAATTATTTTTTAAATTAATTGAGCATGTTTAATATATAATTACTAATTAGCAAGAACATTCTAATTGGGTATTTATTTTATAACTATTTTATGCGTCTAATATAAAAACAAGTAAAGTGTGCAAGTAGAAACCTGCACATTGCTTCCTCATAGTTTTTAAGTGTGCAAGTAGAAACCTTTGCTCACAAAGCTTCCTCTATTTGTTTTGGCTTCCTCATAGAGGAAGCTTTGTGATTTATTAAATCATTATTATGCACAATAATGATTTATTAGGGGATATTGGTTCATTGTCTCAGACTCAATGTCGCGGTAAAATAATATTATGTATCGAAATATTATTTTTGTATATTTAGCCAATGCCATGGAAAATTTGTAAAGAGCACATAGAGACTGTTATTGTCACACAAAACTTACTTATTTAGTTACTATAATTAATGTTAGCAAAATAAATACCATATTGCATAAGAATTATAGCGCAATAAATGATACAGATATAATTCTTAGTACTTGCATCTCGTTTTTAACTTGAATATAAGACCCGACTATGAATACCGGCATTAAAGAACTATATAAAATAGAAATAGGAGAAGACTGAAGAATATAACAAAATTAAAAATAGACCGATATCTTAAAATTTACAGAAGTTAAATCTATTACAGACATTTTTTTTAAATTAGGGACCTTTGATCACGTATAAAACTGAGTCTAATCAACCAAATCTTAAAGAATTATATATGAAATAGGGGTAGAAAAGACTGAAAAATGTAATAAAATTAGAAATAGATCGATATCTCAAAATTTGCGGAAATTAAAGCATAAACAAACATTTCTGCAAAAATTCAAAATTTTATTTAAAAAGAACCTCTTGATTATTAGCAATTTTTATTAATTCTATATATTCTTCAGTTTTTTCTACCCCTATTTCATATATAATTCGTTAAGATTTGGTTGATTAGTTCTGGAGTTATAGAAATTTTGGTAAATTTGGCACATACATACACACATACCGACATTTTTTAAAATAGCGATTTTTCGACGTTTTAGAACATTCTGAACACATTGGCAAAAGCAACTAAAAAAAAATTTTTTTTACGAAAACAAAGTTTCCTTTATGAAGAAGCAATTGTTGTAATAGTTCTTTGTTTCGCGCTCTTTATATACATATGTTCTCGTTTAAATAAAAACACCATTATAAAATGATGGAAACATTGAAAACAAAGGAAATAACAATCAACTCTTGCTTTCTTACTCATTCATCAAAATCGATTGATAAAAGATTAAAACTCATTGTTATTAGATTGACTATTGATTATATATTATGAAAGATTAACCATTGATGTTACAAACAAGACGATAAGATTCCGAAAATCTACTGAACTATATATAAGACATTAGAAATTCGTATCTCTGTTCCGCGAAACTTGTTTGTATAATCTTCTTACGATCATGATCGCTTGCTGCATTAATCGAAAATTGCTTGTTTTTGATTCGCTGCATTTCGAAGATGCTTGTTTCGCTCCGCATGAGATTAATAGTCAAACAATCAACAATTCGGAATCTCTCTCTCTCTCTCTCTCTCTCTCTCTCTCTCATTCTGTATTTATTCATTGAATATTTATTTATAACTAGTTTTTGTATATAGTTATAGTTTTTAATATAAAGTAATTTTCTACTGATTTAGTGATGCAATTATGCTCTATATTAAACCTAAAGTTTAACTTCGATTTATATATAATGTTCAGTTTCCTCGACCCTTACTTCGTTGTAGATTCTCTGCACTCTCGCAAACATTGCATTTAATAAATATGTTTTTACAAATTAGGAGTTGAATTTGTGTGCACGGGCACGAACGTACATTTGAAATTATTTGTTAAGATGAGATTGTTGCACACACACACAAGTTAACTTAGTATTTCCATAGAAAACTTTGCCGACACTCGACGTGTTAATACTTAAGCAGCTCTATGAATTTTCATGAGTTGAAAATATTCATGATGTCATTTATTTTATAATAATATGTGCAGTTTGCAGTAGGAGTATAATGTATATTTAAAGAAATTCTCGCGAATAAATCAAATAAAAAAAGAGGTATTCTCTGTATTTAAATTTATAACTTTGAAGGTCAGTTTGTAATAGACACGCAAATTAGTACTTAAGCGTTCTAGAGTCAAACATTAAAATGCAATTAATATTTGAAATATAATAATCTTTCTCATTTTACAGAATTGAATAAAATTGAATTAAATTAACAATGATACACGTTTCATGTAATACGATATTAATTTCCACATTTGTTCCTCAAAATCCAAAATTTTGTTTTTTTTCTATTTTTCGGTATTTTGAAAGCGAAGGAAGGTATTCGATGTTCTACTTTTCTAGAGAAAATTATTCTACATTGCGACATTTTAATTATTAAGTCAGTCAAGCCTTAGAGATTTTCTGGCGAATTTAGGCGTGCGCTGAATCGGAAAGTTTGGGAAGCACTGTGTTAAACTATACGTGAATAGAATACAAGCCGGGATTACGAGCGGATAGAGGTCTAAACAGTGCCAATGTGCATATTACGCTTTATCCCTCTCTCTTTCCCCTCGTCGAACGCAGTTTCGCAATTCGTATACGAAAAACAGTCATAGGAAATCGCGAGCGCGAGACACTCGATCGAATTTCGGGATCAATACAGAGTGACCGGAATCTGATCGAGTGTCGCGCACCGAGATCGAGATCGGATCGAATCCCGTTATTTAATTCCCCGCTCTCGGTCGTCCTCGCGACGCGCTCGGGCGTCGCGACGACGTCAGCAAGCACCGCGCGTCCGCGTGAAAAATACGCGGCCCGGTGGTCCTATAGGTCCTACGTTCCGTCGTACTCGAGAATCTTTCCCGCCGCGCTGCACCGTGCCGCGCGCTGAAGGCATTGGTGTTGATATAAAGAATTTTCCTCGGATCTCGCTCGATTCCCTCCCTCACGCGTGCATTCTCCATCTCCCTCTGCCTTTCGCATTCGCCCTCTACCTTTATCACTCTTATTCTCTCTTTCTTTCTCTTTTACGCACTCCTTCTCGCAGTTCTCGCGCGCGCGGTGAAACAAGATTACTCCGACATGCAGAACGCGTGCGGCAGGTTCTCCTTCACTATGTTGGTACCGGCGGAAGGAAGGAGATCGCGCGAGAGGTCAGACTGAGAGAGACGCCGCGAGAGCGGCGGCGTGAGGAAAAGGGAAGGGGTGACTGACTAAACCCCTCCACCCGCGAGCGGCGTGATAGTCAGCAGGCGATACGCGACCAAATCCAACCTAACCCCATTGCCGGTTCTCCAGCGAAGCGAGCGAACGAACGTACGTACGTACAGACAGGCTGGGTCGCCAGGCGGCGAGAACGGGACGAGACGACCGACGAAGACGGAGTTACGGTCATATGGGGAACGGTACGGCGGAGAAGGAGGGGGAAAGGGGAAAACGCGGGCATGCGCGCCGAAGTGGTTTATCGAGCCGTAGAGAGGGGCGGTCGGCGGCCTCCTCGTCGTCGCCGTTGCCGCCACCACCACCACCGCCGCGACGTCGACGACGATGGTGGCGGCGGTGGCGGCGACAGCGGTGGCGGCAACGGCGGCAATGGTGGTGGTGGCGACGTGGCATCGCGCGAGCGAGCGAGATGACAGAAATCGCTAAGTCGGCGGGGGAGAGAGAGTGAGAGAGAGAGAGAGAGAGGGAGAGAGAGAGAGGGAGAGAGAGAGAGAGAGAGAGAGAGAGAGAGAGAGAGAGAGAGAGAGAGGGAGAGGGAAATATGCCGCGTAGCGGGAGGATAGAAAAGGAAAAAAGATGTATCTGATAGACGCGAGCGAGTCGGACTACGGAAAAGAAGGCGAACGGCGATGCGCGATAGCCGCGGGGAGGACGGGGAAGGGGAAAGCGGAGTTATCTGGTAGACGCGAGCGAGATGACAGGAGATTCCGGGGTGGAGAGAAAAGGAGGGGATAGCGCAATAGAGGAAAAGAGAGGAGGTATAGCGGGTGGATGGAGAGAGGAACGCGATGGAAGATATCCAGCGGGCGCGAGGGAGAGAGAGACCCGCCAAGCGCGGCGGAGAATACTGGAATGAGTGGAATGTGGTGGGATGACAGAGAGAGAAGGAGCGAGGCGCGTACGCACGGACGAGACGGGCCGCGCGGCCGCGCGATATCGAGTGCGGGAGCGAGACAGACCGTGGAGCTGCCGGCGTGAACGGCGCGGCGCGCGGCGCGGGCAGGCGGCAAGGGGGAGGAAAGGGGAATACGCGCGGAGCAATGGAGCAATGGAGGGGCTCGCTGGAATCGGAGAAGGGGGAGAGAGGGGCGCTGCCGTCGGGCAGTTGCTGTCGCGCCAGGCCCCCGCTAGCGGCTAGCAAGCAAGCAGTAAGCAGTCGCAATCCCGTCGCCTAACCAGCATCGCTCGCCTTACCTCTTCACCCTCTCTCAAAAAATTGCATCGAGGCTTCCGTCAGCTGCATTATAACATCCACCCGTTTCCGTTCAAGCGCCGGTTAGTACCAACGACAACGTCGTGTCCGTCGTCGCCCCCGACGTACGTCGCCATTGCCGTAGCCACCGCCACCACCGCCACCGCCGCCGCTGCTGCCGCCGCCGCCGCTGCCGCTGTTGCCGCCGCCGCCGCCGCAGTCGCTGCCGCCGCCGTCGTTGCTGCTACTACTATTGCCGTCGTCGTTATCATCGCGACACGTAGTACG
>NW_020219229.1:975-22547 GCF_003070985.1 Temnothorax curvispinosus | reverse complement strand
TATATATATATATATATACGAACCGCAAAAGCTGAAGAGCACAGAGTTACGATTGCTTGTCCCTCGATTACGTATCTTTTGTTAGACGAATTAGACTTTTCTTCACAAAAAGTTCTTCACTTGTTCTATAAACGTTATTCCGTCAGAATATGTTTCTCAAACGTTTCTTTGAAATCTACCTTGTTGCATTATTAGCTGGCAAGATTGCATTTTTTCCGAGCTAGCGAGCCGTACAGATATAAAGCTGAATTGCAATTTCTTTATTTCTCCGTTATTAATTAACCGTGTCAGTGAATCATCGTAACGACGATCGCCGATACGTCCTACACAGTGAGTGATTATCGCGATCGCGTTATGCGATATTAATTTGCGAGAATTATTAATAATACGCAGGTATAATTTTTATTCTCTCATTTACGTTTAATTGCTCGCTGATTTCGCCGATTGACTAAAAATGGATTTCGAAATTGGGCGGATTTAAAGCGAATTTTAACTTAAATCCCCGGCCACACGAATTTTAACTTAAATCCCCGGCGAGCTCTCGCGAAACGCGTTTGCGCCTGGCCGTAGGCGCGGGCACAAGTCAAAATTACAAGGGAAGGCCGGTATCCCGGGTTCCCTCACTCTAGATTCGTTTTACGGTCGCGATTCGACGAACCGCGGTGCGCGATATTTACACCACGTGCGCGTGTGCGCGCGCGTTTGCAACACATACCTCGTTGGCGTCCCCGATCGGATCGCGTTTCTCTCGTATAACCGGACCGCGCCGACCACGGCGTATTTTTTCTATGTGACGTAACGCGGGTGGATAATTTTCATGTCGGAGGGGCAGAGAGAGAAAGAGAGAGAGACAGAAAAGAGACGGAGAGGAGGAGTAGGAGGAGGAGGAGGAGGAGGAAGTGGAAGAGACGCGGATATACAGGTAGTCGCGCGTAAATGCGTCGCTTGGTGGTGACGCGCATCCGCGTACAAACGCATCAAATTACAGTACCTTCCAATGGGCGTGCCCCACTGACATTCCGACCTCGCCGTCTTTCATCCTATTGCGAGAGTTCTTCCACGCTCCTCACCTCCCTGCCGCGCGCGGAGGGACTCTTTTTCTAGCGCCGGCGTTTAGCCGGTGGTTTCGAGCGTGTTTACAGCACCCGTAGGAAGTCGCACCTACCTACCGAAGGCCCCGACACCCGAAGGTCTTTACAACGATACCCGTGTAATCGATACGTTTTTCACAATGAGACTTAGGCGAAACTTTCCTACGATGTTGACTGCAGGCATGACAGATGTGACAAATCCTCTTGATGATGTGACATTATCGTTATGTTGATTGACAGACGTCACTAATTTCGTTTTTTAAATGCACATACACATACAAATTTATTTTATATACAATATACGTATATATAATTTTTATGTAATAATTACACAATATTGTTTATAAAAAATTAAAAAATTAAATTATTAAATTATATAATTATAAAATTATATAAGTAAATGTTATGTGTCGAAGTTTTAAATATCGAACAAATTATGGAGATCTAGGAAAAATTTATTCACATCATCAATTTTAATTTATTTAGATTTAGACCGGTCGAAATACCATCTGGAATAGCATTACTCTTTTATTATTTTTATTCAATATTTATAGCTGTAACCTATTTCGACGCTATAAAACGCGCGCCACAAATTGCACAAAGAAAATGAAATATTTATTAATATTTTTTTCAAAAGATCAAGCTGGCACATGGCATATACGTGGGACAAACAGCTTAAATTTTAATAATTTTAATTAAACCCGCATGTCACAAACGTTAAATTTGTTTACACATACATTCCTCTTATACTCACTCACTTTCGTGGCTTTAATTTCCCACCTCCTATTCAGGCGCTCTCAATATACGTTACATAGAGGTAGCTCTGCGCACCGGAAGTTTACGTCAGCCGGGAAATACGGCGAGACCCGTGTAACAATCTGACGTAGGCACTCACGTTTACAACTCGTTCTTCCGAGATTTGATCAAAGGTCAGAATGCAATTTCATAATACGTTTCGTCGAGTAGTCAGTCGAAATTCACCGGTTACGCTCGCTACAACGTCCAGAAATATATGGCGAATTAGCGAGTGCTCTCGTGTGTACATTTCTTTTTCACGGCATCATCATGACGAATTATCCTGTGACATCATCGTCGGTGACCGTATGTGGATGTGTAAGAGAGATTGGTGGCGCGGAAGCTTGCCTGTTTTATGGGCTATGACGTAACGCGTGCGAAACTATCTCAGGCAAAATGCCCACCGCCTCGAGATTTGTGTGATCTTTCAGTTTTCGGCTAACAATAATCGAAATTCACGTCATGCGGCAGCTGCATGGAAAATTTTGCTCTCGCGTTTGCTTTTCGTGAAACATGTGACGATTTGTCCTTGTCAATTTCTGTGAAAATGAGAAATTATTTCGATTTATCTTAGAATTATATAACAATTATGTCTGTGATATTTTATTTGCCGCTGACGCTCAGGATAGACATATGATATCATTGTCTTTAATGATAATTTCTTCTAAACCATTGCATCATCTTCCCACAGATGATGCAATTTTTTACGAAAGATTCTTAATGCATATTAAAATTTTAATTTAAATGAAAGGGCTTGCAACGTTGCGATATAAACATAATTATTAAGACAAATAAGACTTTATTAGCATAAATTAAGATGCAAATATTACTGCAACTGAAATTAAAAATTCTTATTTCTGCAGTTATAATGTAAACGTAAAGTTCTTGCAGCGAAATATATGTATATGAATATCGATTTCCGTTCTTAATTAAATATGTATATGTAACGATAAAATGAAATTTTTAATACAACCAATAGGAAATTAATTTTTCAATGAAAATAAATAAAAACAAGAAATATTACACTTTTTTATACAAGGAATTATTTTCGAAAAAATTGAATTTGAACACGCAGAAAATTTTTCTCGAATAATTTAGAATACTCATAATAAAATTTACTAGATTTGCTACGTACCGGTAAGATATACGCGTATTCAACCGGAAATTAATATATGACAATAGAAAAGTAATAGTTTAATCAGATACATCTTGTAACCTAAAGGTAAATAAATTTGCCATACTAACAAGGAAATATGAGAACAGTAAAAAAGTCCCATACTAGTATGTTGTTGTTGATTGAGCGTTGGCGGGCTCGCGCGGCGAGAGGATTCGGCTCGCGCCCGCTACGCGGCGCATCGCCGGTATATTCTCGCGTGATTAAGATTCAACATCGACCTTTATATCTAGGGCAGCTCGGTACGGTCCGTACTACTCCGTATAGCGTTCTCAAGTTCGCTCGTGGCGGACAGCTGACCGCCACAGCCTATAGCGGCAACTTATGTTTTTGACAACAGACGTCTCGTTTTTTGTTCTTCAGCCATATTTCGAGATAAGATACAATCGGATAAGATATAATTGAATCATCCGTCTTTAAATTAACAAAGTAAAACGCGCTCTCAAAAGTCTCCCATACTTGATGGAAATATTTACTTCTGCGTATAGTTTATTAGTTTTATTCTTTGCTCTCTAAATTTTCCTATACTTTCTTGAAATCTTTTCCATATTATGACTATATCCTAGCCGTGCAAGATTAGTATGGTATTTATTTTGTTCGTGTATACTTGTATTTTCAAGAAAAATTTTCTGCGTGCACGCTAGCGACTTTTGTTCTAAAGAAACGTTCGATCGTAAGACAGAGATATGCAAGAAAAAGCATAGATCGCATAATGCGACAGTTGTGGTACAAACGCGTATTCTGATAAGTTGTGTGTCGACTTTGCTTCGATGAAAAAATTCATGTTTTATAATTATTTAATTAATATAGAGAATTAAAAGACGTCGACGGATTAAGCCAGAGGAGTGAAAGTTTACTAGAAAACCTTGTGTCTCGTTTAATTACAAGTGGAATTTGTCCTGACGGAAATTCGATTCAGTTAATTAAATTACGAAAACAGATAAGTTAGCTTCTATAATCGAATTTTAATAGAGAAAAGTTTATTCGGAGTAAAACAACCGATCGCAGATTCGCCAAATACCGCCGATTGCCTGATTCTGGTATTCCGTGTTACTAGCTTAATCTTTAGTGGGGAAAGATCGGTGAGGTGGGGAGACGTAAAAAGGTGACGCGTGCATACTCGAGGACGACGTAATTCGAGGGTCGCACGCGTAAGTAAGTTGAGTAACGTGGGTTGTCGCGCCTGAAAGCGCACAAAGCGGGAACAGAGCAAGAGCGGCGGCGACGTTAGGAGCGCGAGTAAAGCTCGCAAGCATGGAGCATCACCTTCGTGGCATCTTAACCGTAAACTCTTGACAATGTATTCCGTAGGGTGTATACGGTTTTGCGCCGTCTAGATCTACTATCTCGGTTAAAAACGTATTTTTAAGGCTCCTCATGTACTCGTGCAAATAAGATTCTCATACCTGTTGCAATTTATTATCGCGGACTCGCCGTTTCATAAACGGGGTACGTCCCGGCGAAATTAAAAGGACGCAAGTTTTCGAGTTTTTTTCTCATGAATATTGTCATGTTTTATTTTCTTAAGTAACTTTGAGATTATTTCAGTTTAGTAAAGTTTAGAGTTGATATCGGTATTGAGAAGAGAGTGCTTAAACTTGATATTGGAAGTTTACTCAAAAGTATGCTATTTTACAGCGTTGATGTGGCTCGTTGATAATCAAGAAAATAACTGCATACGATTTAATAAACTTGCAATTAATTAATAAGTATGAAAGTATATACGACACATAAAAAAATTTATGGTCTCTGCCAATACTTCATATATTCAGATATTTCTAGGTTTCATTATTTTTGGTATTTTATCTAAATTGTCTATTGTCTAGTCAATATTCAGTATTCAGAAGAAAAATGATGACATACTTTGATACCGAATAGCGTCAATAATACTGATACGAAATATTTTAAGCATTTCTAGGCACACGTATCGGGGTGTACCTCGTTTTAATTTTAGTCCCGGCTACAGTGACAGGCTACATTCTCGCAAGGAACAGGCGGGTGGCGTTGACCCGCCAGAATAATCTACAAATATTTCTCCCTCTTGCCCCCTGCACTGCCCTCTCTCCTTCCCGTTTTATTCTCCCTCCTTTTCTCGATTCTTTCTCTTTCTCGCTCACCTCGGGCGATACATCAACGTAAATCCACGGGCGTTCTTGCGTTCCCCTTTTTTGGATGCTCGAACGAACTCGCAGTCTCGCTTGTAGCCTCTCTCTCTCTCTCCCTTCTTTCACCCCTCCCTTCATCTTTCTTTTTGTCTCTCTGTCCGGCCCTCCTCTTGTCGTGGCCTGTTAACCTTCCCTTCTTTGCGATCTGTGGAGGGATCGGGAGTTCATAGCCAATACGACTCCAGCGTGCGGCGCGTCGTGTCGCAAAGCGAGACCGTTATTTGACGTATCCGTTATATTCGTGTCCGATATATATCTCGCGATTACGCCCGATGCGGGCTCGATCGCGCAATTGTCAGTCAACTCTTTTGGTCTTTGTGTTTTTCATCGTTTCAAATCTCACGCGAATCTCACGCAATCGAATCTTCATGGTTTCCCGCTGAAAATAAAAGCTGCACGCGGTGACGGCTCCGAGCATATATTCGCGCGCACAAAAATTTTCACTTTTCACTTTTTTACATTGGTAAAAAAGTGGAAAGTTATGTAATCGCACGTCCGCTTTAGAATAACAAAGGTCGTTGGCGAACTCTCTGTTCCATTTTGCTCGGGATGATGGATCGATCGCTAATGAAGCTATACAACGGAGTTAAAAGGAACATGCCGTACTCAAAAATAATTTTGCAAGCTTTTAAACCCGATGAGACTTGAGAATGCGCATGATAGAAATATTGAACTATACTTTGTTGCTTGTATCCCTGAATTAGTTATTATATATTGTGATTTAATGTTTAAATTTGACACGTAAATCATAGTTGTTTACGCGTCGTAGCTTATAGTATTATATCCAATATCATATTAGTACATGAAGTCATTCATTAATGATTAATATTAGTGGAAGCAAATAGATAATTGAACATAATGGGAAGCTATTCTCGTAGCTAAATAGTTAAATAATAAACAACTTGACGTAATTACCGAAACAACGTGGAATTTCATCGATGAATAATCTTTTTCTCTCTTTCTCTGTCTTCTTTTCCCTCTTTCTCTTGCATAATTTTTTTTTTTGATAACGATCTCGTTTTCCTATTCGTGGCTTGGCTGCGTCGTAATGACCGCATTTTCGCGCCAATTCGTGTGGCGGGCTCGTCGACGCAGAATTCGATCCCGCGGGAGCGATAAATATTCAAGGGCATGGTCCCCCCCGCTGCGTCCTGTTCTGAGGAATTCCATGGTGTGAAGCGAGCGAGAGAGAAAGAGAAAGAGAAAGAGAAAGAGAAAGAGAAAGAGAAAGAGAGAGAAGGGGGGGAGACAGAGAGAGGGAGAGAGGAGAGATGGAGCGAGAGAGTGTGCATTTTGTACGATGTGACAACGTGCGTGTAGCGTAGTCGACTTGCCGACAATGAGTCGGAATGAATGATTTGCAAGCATTGAAACGCATGAACGAGCAGCCAGAGCGCAACGTCCGATTGGGCAACGCGAACACCTCCGTCACACCCGCAATTGCGCACCCCCTCGCGAATTTATGGCTTCAAAGCGACCCGATGCATCCACCGCGCTACGTCAAATTGCTTTTGAGCGGCTTTTTAACCCCTCGCTCTCTTACGCGCGACCAATTTTGCGTTCTAATTGCACTCCATCTACCGATTTACCGCGCGATATGTTCACGGAAGATATTCGGCTACTCGACTGTTTTCTTGAACATTTTTCGCACGGTCGATGGATAATCGGTCGATAAAATATATATTATTAGATATCGAAGGAAATGTTGAATGGAAAATATGAATAGAGAGAAGGTATTATAATTCTCCAGTATCTTGAATATTTTTATACGATATTAATTACATTAATTTTCGTTAATATATTTAATTACACTTTTATTTAATAAATTGCGTAGCAGTTAAATTACGTTATTAATTACATTTATTAATTTTGTTATTAATTTTGTGAGTGGTTATATCTTGGAATTATTAATAAAATACTAGCAAATTTTGTTCGGATTTGCCTTGTTACGTATGCATTTAGCATTTATTAATTAAAGCAGAGGTTTTATTTAATTGAGATATGTATGTGTATATAATATTTATATATATTTTTAAAAGTCAAAAACTCACCGTTTTATTTTTTATGTTTCGTTTAAGTTGACGATTTTAATAAATAAAACATTAATAAATTCCAGTAATTCGCATTAACAAGTGACTCAAGGATAACTTTCCATATATATGTATTATTTTTTAATGCTAGTGCTCGCAATAAAAAATAATACGATTTGCCGTTCTGATGTTATACGTGGTATGCTCTTGGTCCGAAAAACGGCGCGCGCGGAAGCTCGTTGGAACGAAAAAAATATTCTCCGTATAATTGCACGCAACCATTTGCGTGTGAGGCTGTGTACAAGCACGCAGCAAAATACTACGGGCTTGCTGAAAATGATACCTACTGTGCGTGGCGACCCGATGCGATGCGCGATGTGCGATCTTTTAATGAAAATTTGCTGTACGCCGAATATTTTTCTTCTTGATTCCGCCTTTTTATGCAAAGTGGAATTTTTTATGGCTTTTTTTATGGCCTCTTTACGGCTTTTACTCTCAAGAGTAGAATGTATGAGAGCAGCCAGAATTATGCTTATGTTTATTTTGTTTGAAGAATTAATATTGCTTCGAGAAGACTCACATCACGTCGCTTCGTGTACTCTTTCTTTTTCGATGTTTTCTAAGTAGAGCGTGTCGTTATTGTTAAATTAGTTTTTAAAAGCAAACATTTTTATGAATATAAAATCGATTTTTTTTTCTATACCAAAAATTAGATGAAAAATTAGGTTATATATAAAAATTTTTTCTACATTTATATAATTTTGTGTCGAATTAGCAGTGTTAAAGCAGTGTTATCTTATTTTAACAATAGAAATTAATTTGGAACAAAATTACTAGAATATCAAATGACAATTATTTTTCGGTAAGGATAGATTAAATTTTCAATTTTTTGTTGGAAAACCTCATTTTTACACAACTCTCATGTCGCGTTATATCATATCATATTATAAACCATGTGTTATCATAAACTTTGCTAATGGTCGAGAACCGCGTAGTTGTATTGGATTAAAAAGTTTGGCCGTTTGAATCTCGAAGCAATGAGCACGAAGCGCAGTAATAATTTCCCGATTGGCTGATATTTCGCGAAATATTTTCCGTCAGTGCGGAATCTCGGTAGACAACTTGTTAGCTCATAGAAACTTAAAATGTGAACGTAAAACCGGGTGTCGTGCATTTGCGCCGCAACGACGACGACGAACCGCACCCGAATGGATGCATACCGCGGCGAATCGGCGATCGATATCTCCATTGTTTTCCATTCGGTTGATAATGCCTCGGCTTTATGCGTATGGCGCTTTCGCTTTAGCGCAAATACTTCCTCGCTGTCCACGTTTTCCCGAGGATAAAATCGGACGTCGGGCGAGACATACCCTTACACAACCCCAGTTTCGATTTCTCTCCACTTAACAGTACTTAAATCCGCGAAATGTATGACATCTGTATATCGCAATTTAAAGGGTTCTCCGCTTATCTTATTGACTCGCATTCGCGAATGTAAATACGCGAATGTAAAATAATATATTGAGTTTGCTCACACATAATGACTCTCTGCATAAAGTTGCTTTTACATTGGCATAAATTTCCGACGTTTAATTCTTTGTTTTGCTCGTTGCGTTGCATTATTTTCGCGCCACTTCGTTGTATTTATACTAATATACTAGTTTGATACCCTTGCTTCGCTACGGTATGCGAAGGATTTTATAATTCACCTCCGAATCTAGATTTGCCCCTTTAGGGGTTGATTAGGGCAAAATCCTGAATTATGTTTTTAAGCATTTGTATGGGTAACCTTTGTGTAAACAAAAACCAAGTCGATATCTGATCGGGCCTAAGAGATATTGAGGAACCTGTGAAAACATTTTACCCCTTTATACCCTTTTAGGAGTCGAATTTCTAAAAATTCCTTCTTAGTGGGTGCTTACTTCATGGAAGGAATATACTTCCCGAATTTCATATTTCTAGGTTTAGGGGTTTGGGCTGGGCGTTGATGAGTCAGTCAGTCAGGACACATATATGTAGATAGATAGATAGATACATAGACGTGATTGACGTGTGTACTTATAATAATAGACGTGTGAAAAACTGAGTTAACAACCGAAGCGTTAGTCTCGGAATCGTTAAATAATAGTGAGTTACGTAGGTAATAATGAGAGTAATATGTAGATAACTTCGATTAATTAACTCCGATTAACGATTTCTTATACCTTTTCTAGGTCACAGTTTTATTTAGAGTACGTCCTACTTTTAGCGGATCAAATTTCGATTATGGATTCCGCGACGAATTTGGAATCGATTTTTCGTTACGGTGAATATTTAATAAAGGGCTATTAGTCGCGTCGACGCCTCCATTTTCAGCATGAAGTAACTTTGCAACTAATACCGATAAGAAAGATCTCTCGTTTATCTCTAGTGCTCTCAGCGAAATATCGAACCCGAAGTTGGTCGATTTTTTTCCCTCTTTTAAGTAACGAAAAGTAACTCCCGAAATCTCGATTAAACAGCGCACGACTTCAAAACGACCTCTAACTGCGTCCGCGATGAAATAGTAATAGTGATTCGGCTTAATCCGAAGTCGGGCGAGCGATGCTTGTTTAGAAAACAAATTGCATCCTGCGAGCTCACGCAGCCAGCCGATTATTATCCAGGCACGATACAGCGGCCGAATATCAATTATATCTCGTGTTCGCGCGTCATTTCGTGCGGCCGGTAACTTCCTTAATGAACGAAATTCGGCTGCTATTATACGCTCCGCTCCGACTGTGGGCGAGGATTGCGGTGTGTTTCCAGTCTTCCTACGCAATTTCTCCGGGTAGTATGCTGATGCAGAAGAGTGGAGAGAATGATTTTCTCTATCCGCGAGAAGGCGGTGCTTACCGCGCTCGCTTCGCGGATTCCCTGTACATATCAAAGGACGGACGTGCATGTAAAAAGTCCCGAGCGGAAAATAGCGCATCGACGCACACGAATTTGTGTTGACGGCTCTTTTGGTGGTACACACGCGGCGAGCGAGCGAGACCAGCGAGACCGTGTCTTATTTTTACAACAACGCTCCTGCATGAAAATTCTAAACCCTTTCAAAAAGATCCACTTACTGTCGTACGCGCGGCATCGTGTTTACTCAGATCTCTGTTGCTCCGCGGGAAAGCTTCCGGGTATCTCTCGTTGGATATTTTCTCGCGACTTTCTCTCTCTCTTCCTCTCTATATTTATCTATAAATTTCTTTCTCTATTTCTCTTCCACTGTTCTGTATCAAAATGAACCGTCGATCAAAGGTATCTGGATGATTGTATATCCAGACCAAAGAATTTCAAAATTTATTTAACTTGTAATTTGATCGTTTCCATTATTTCATTTAACAAAATATGGACTGAAATTAGAACTGTAGAACAATATTACATAAATAAATGAACTTATATAATATCAGTTACTAATTAAGATCTTTTCGCTGTGATATTTCCGATAAAGCACATATATTTATATAACATCGCAAACAGTTGGAAGAATCATTCCATTATTAGTTTGAGAATATTATCTGATATAACAGAAAATACATATTAACATATTTCAGGATTGTAGTTTTTTAATGATTACAAACATGGCATTATTAGACAGATATTTTTAATCCCTATCTTTAATCCCATTCAGATTAAAAGTAATCTCACGTGAAGAAGCGATTAACTTCTAATTTGAGCACGTAAAGTATTTTATATCTTATTCACTTATGAGATATAAAAAAGATATTTTAGGCTTCAGTTAAAAGCCTGCATGAATGTGAGTTACGCGGTGGTTATTAGAGTTGTATTAAGAGAAAGACAGAGAAAGAGGAGTGGTAGAATAGAGAGTACCGGTTGTATCCACGAGCATGAGAAAGAAATACGATAATATCGAAAACGTAGTTTGCTCCTTCGGTACATACCCAAAATCCTTTTAGCTAATTTAATCGGACCTAATTCCATTACACAGCCGGCAGCAACCCTTAAGCCCGGTCGTTCCCATTGTTTCATTCCGTTAATTTCGCTCCTTTTTTTTTTTACTTTACTCTCGGTCTCGCGCACAAAGGGAAACCCATCGAATGAACGAGCGTGCTCATGCACACACGCACACACGGCTGTCCGCGTGCAGAATTGCACGTGCCCGCTCGTACGGTCCGGGTAATCAGGTGCAATCTATCGGAAATGTTAAAAATCATTTTTTCTACCTCACCGCTCTTTGTCATCCTCTCTCTTTCTCTTTCTCTCTCTCTCTCTCTCTCTCTCTCTCTCTCTCACACTCTCATCTCCGGCACTGTATGCTTCTATTTATGTAACTCTCGTCTCTCTCGTTCTCACGTATCCACTCATCCTCTGTCGATCGAATCGCTGGCTCTCGCTCGGCATATCGTCCGCCGACGGCGGATTTGTCCAATCGACCGCAATCACGTATCCAACCGGTGCATTATAATGGTGACGTTATAAATGGACCGCCCGACAAGTAAAAGCTCGCAATGCGAAAACCGCATCTCTGGTTAATATCCGGCATGTCGCTACTTTCAAATTGGAGCGAGATCTATTCTCTTTTTAATTTTTATTTTGCGCTTTATATATAGAAATACTATGCGTATAAGTAAAATATAAATATAAGAATCAAATAATGATAAATTTATTTTGTATAATGATTTATTGTGTATAATGATACATTTATTTGAACATTGATTTCCAAATGTATTTAATATTGCAAATTAAAGCGTTTTGCAAGATTAACAGTAAATTCATAACATCTTATTTTAATTAATTTTGATAAATTTTGTATTATTAGAATTTTTATGTCTGTATGGGACTAATAATGAGCAATTTGACTTTGAAATTTATAAAACCATAAGAAATAAAGGATTGCATTTTCACAAAACAGAAATAAAGGAATAGAAAAGTCTCAAGGTTGTCAATATTCTCATTCGATTTGTATTTTGCAAAGTTCCCCGCGCTTGCTGCAATTTTTAACGATACTCGGAATTAAAATGTCAAGTACTTTGCCAAGATTTCGCATGACTCAATATGCGCGAAGTGTCGAGCCACATATTGAATACGCCGCAATTGACCGTGCATGCGTACGTGCGCTCTCATGTTCGGTACACGTGCTCTCACACGTGCACGCGGTAGATACGTGCATTTTGCGCGCATCTGTCGTGTGGTAAAAAGGCGGATTAATTAGAGATTCAGAGATTCGTTTTGCACACCGCCGGATTTCGACTCACAATCAGAACGATGAGAACGACCTTCGAAGGGTGTACGAGGAGCTCGCGGCGACAGCGACGAGGACGAGGTCGAAACGTCTGTGTGAGATATTGATTCGGTCGGCCCTCTTTCCTGCGGTAGTCACGTGAAAGAAGAAGTGGACGAAGCTCGAAGCCGCATTCGTGCACGTATATCGATTCGACCGGCAGAACGAGAGAACGAGAGAAAGAGTGAGAGAGAAAGAGAGAGAGAGAGAGAGAGAGAGAGAGAGAGAGAGAGAGAGAGAGAAAGAGACAAAGGTTCTCGAGCACGCGAGTCACGAGAGAAAGAGAAATATCTGAACGTTAGTCGTGCCTGCCTGCCCAGCTCTGCGTAATAATTATTGATAAAGCTGAGCTTCTCGTTTTTCCCGATCAAAATTTCACGTCGGCGCGCGGTGCCGCGGCGGTATCGCCTACGATTCGTTTCATATCAACAACATGCGCGATCTGATTCAGCGGAGACACATTAACCCTTATCTGAACGATATATTTTCTCTTCGGCGAAGCGATTTTCCCTGAAGTAATTTAACGCTACGATGCTAATGTTAAATGTATGTAGGATATTTGGCCAACGTTTACGAATTAGCGTATATAGTTTTTTTTTTAATATTGGATTACTGTATTAAACGCTTAACATTATTTTTATTTAATGTTTCAATTAATGTTTTAATTAAATTTACTGAAGTAACCCAATTTTTAAAGACAATATCTTATAAATTTTAATCAGGATGCAGTTTCTTTCTCTGTGACTCTCACATGCAATAAAAATGTGTGAAATGATCATGAAAAATGCAACGTGTATGAGAACAATAAAATAATTTGCATTTAATAGTATATTAGTTATATATAAATATAAAATTCCGGATTAATAAAAGCTGTCAGTAAATAAAAATTGAAATTTTTTAGACATCACACACACACACACACACACACACACACACACACACGCACGCACGCACGCACGCACGCACGCACACATACACAGAGAAATGAGTGAATAGAAAAACTAAATCCTATAGGTTCATGAAACTAAAAAGAGTCTGTTTGCCTGGATAAAGTTTAAGCTGAATTGACACATTTCTTTTATGGATGCGACAATTTATTACATATTTCACGTGTAAGCTTATTCGTAACATTTTTTCAAATCTGCTTTCTAGCTGTAAAACGTTCTGTTGATTATAAGAGCAGTTGATTCCAGTGAAATTGATCGGATTGTTGGAATCGTACTTATCTGTCTATTAGGACTTTTAATAGATAAAAGTTAAAGTTGATAAACGTAAATGTTTGTTCAATTTTTATTTTATAAAATAATTAGCAAAGTGCTTCTTATAATTTTTTCCCACGAAATTTTTCCGAGGAGACCTCGATTCTAAATAGGATCTGCTATCTGCTCTATTAAAATTAAGATCAGGTGTTTTAATAAGACGTGAGTTGGCATTGGCGGTTATTACGATTTTATTCCGAGAGTTAATAAATTAGTTAGATCTCTCAAAGAGATCCCGGTATTCGTGCGCAATCACGTGTGAAGAAATATGGCATAGCTTAATATCCACACGCGATGTTCTATTTGAGAAGTTAATTTACGACTAGTAACGCGACATCTTTAGGCGCATGACAATTATTGCATTTGACACTCGGTGATGGCGAGACTTCGCGGAGTCTTCATGTTGCGTTATTTCAACGATTCTCGGCGGGAACTCGCGGAATTCCGACGAAAACAAACGATCACGCTCGAAACGTTTTTCTTTGCCGAAGCGGCGCGGCGCGGCGGCACGGCCATTCGCCACTGTGTGCGCACCGGACGCGCACACATACGTCGCGCCATAACTCGCGCCAGGTAACATGAGAAACGACGACTCGAGCCCGCTTTTCGTAAGCGGCTTACTTGCGCGACGGAAAATTGTACTACAGTCCTGGCCGCGCGCGTGCCTTTTTCTTCGCCTTAACTGTCTCTACGTCGTCGCACATAAAATACACGACCGTCCCTGTTCTTTTTTCACCCCCGGAACCATCCGCGCCCCGGATGTTTATGCTGCACGTAAGCAAACACAGTTTTTCTCCGGCTAATGTACGCAGGAGATCGCGAAGAGTTATAGCACGTTGTGAGTTTTCGCAGCTAGAATTATTAAATTATACGGCGGTTTTTTCCCTCTTACGTGCTACTACTAACCCGGTCGATTAGAGTCACGCTTTGATTACTTTGTATTGGATATTTTTACTGTCTGTAGTTCAATTGATTTAGCCGTTCACATATCTGGATTAACTATTTATCTCGTTTGTATTATAAATTACAGTATATTTGCAAAGATTTAAGTATTCTTGCTAACTCTCGACAAGCATCGACGCCGCGGATCTAATATCTCGTTTGATTCGCAGTTAGGTCTCGCAAATCGCGGATCGCGGGCTGCAGAGTACGCTTTGAGGTCTATATTCAGATCTGGCAGATTCTTGGGCGTGCGACTAGCGTTTCATCTGCGTGTACCGATGGAGGGAGGGGGGGGGAAAGAGGGATGGGGACAAGAGCACTATCCGTCGATATTTTCGGTGGATTCGCGACGTGTCCGCAATCCCGACATTGATAATGTCTGTCGTTTGTGCTCGAGCGTGCTTGTGCATTGCGTACTCCTGCGCTTTTCCGACTCCATCTGTCTGTCTGTTCGCGGCTTGCGCTTAACCCCTCCTCCGCCCCGTCCCCTCCCTCCTCCCTGTTCATCCCCTCATCCGCTCATTCCCTCATCCCCGACCGCCTGGAAGCCCGAAACAGAAAGCATTTTAAGCCTTTGCATCCGCAGTAACGCGAGTTTTCGCTTTTGGTATGTTTCCAGAACAGCAGGAACCGGAGTTCGACCGCGCGGGAGGAGCCAGCAGTGCGCCGAATAAATGACGTAAATCCGAGGAACGAAAGCGCAACGTCACTCGCTAACTCGCAATCCTCTCCTTCCCCCCTGATCCCCCCCGTCCTGCCCCGACACCCCGGGAACCCCCCTTCCCTCTCTCTGTCTCGCCGTTTCCGCGCCTGCCCCCCTTCCTGTCACCTCTGGAACCCTCCCTCTTCTGTTCGGGTCCGACCCCGACACGACCCGAGGAACCTCAGGCGCGACCCCGGTCGCCGGACCTTTGCCCTCTCTTGTCGCCTGTACGCCCGCTTTGTCGTTCGCCGTTTTCACGTGCTTACAACACCCATCCTCTTACCGCCTCGACGACTCGTCGTCATCTCCGACTCCGTTACCACTCTTCTCGCACGCTTCTTCTTCGGCGTCCACAGCCGTCTTCGCCTCCTCCATTCGGCATCCTGCCCACGGAGTTTCGAAATAACCGACTCGCGCGTCGCCGTTTCTCCCGGTCCCGGCAGAACGGCGCGTAAGGGTTTCCTCTACCTTTCCACATACGGAGCGGCCCTTCTTTCTACCCCCACCATCTCCTCCTGCTTCATCAGCAGCACCGGCGGACCGCCGTGGTGAACGAGCACAGTCCTGCACCAGCTCCTCCGCTGTACGACCACTACCATCGCCCTACTCCTTCCAGTAGACTCGCCGCCGCGAGACACACGCGTTGGTTTGAAACCGGCTTGAAGGACGCCACGACCGGCTTTTCGAGACACGCATACGTAGGCGAACACACACACGTGCGCTCCAGTACACCCTCAACGGCGGCCAACTGCCTGTGTGTGCATAAAGGAAGAGAGATACTCGTGCAAAAGCGCGCGCATCTAGAGAGCACGCTCTTCATGGTCGACGTTTAGCTTCGAAGGCTTTCAAGCTTTGCCCGACTGCTACTACTACCACTACTACTACTACGCCCAGGCTACAGCTTCTCAAGTGCGGCGCGCTGCGAGATCAAGAGAGGACTGAGGAAATAGAGTGAATGAGGAGTCGATAGACGAGATCGACGACCTACGACGTCGCCTTATCACGAAGCCAAGAGTTAGCGGCCACCATTCCGCCTAAAATCGACCGGTGCCTAATCGTTGTCGATATATAGCTTCACCTTTTTCGCTTTCTCTCTTTTTCCGGTGAGATATCTTCTCCATCCTGTTCTCCCTCGCCTATATATACTCAGTTTTTGTGCTTTCCCGAAGATTATCGAGCGGGAAACGCGTGTGCCACATTGAAACGGCCTACGGAGAGTAAAGAATTTGGCATAATCGCAAATCATCGACGACGACGCCTAAGCCGGCCGCCGCCGCGCTCCTTCGATTAATTCTCAACACCGGATTCGATATCAGGCGAGAGAGAGAGAGAAATAACGCCGATAAGCCACGCTTGAAACAGCCAACGTTACTGATAAACGTGAGTCTCCGCGAGACGATTCGACATATCGCGTGACAACGACGACGAGAGGTAAGCGCGATTTCGAGGAAAAACGAAATCGCGAAACGCAGTGATTTTCTACGCGGAAGATCTACGCATAGGAAGACTGCTGCGAGTCATCGCGTACACGGGACATTAAGATCATCACATCGCGCTTAAACGAGAAATCTGCTGCCGTAAGGTATATAATCTCAAGTAGTCGCATGACTCCGAGGCACACGCGGGATTTCGCGTACGGTGTGTGAGTGGTAGGAGAAGGTGTGAGAGAGAGAGAGAGAGAGAGGGAGAGAGGGGGAGAGAGAGGGAGAGGGAGGGGTGAGTGAGCGTGTGTATGTGAGCGAGTGGTGAGAGAGGCTGGCGAGACGAGGCGAAAGTGGTGGAACGAAAGGGCTCAGTACCGAACGCCGCGAAATCCCGTGAACAAGTGCCGACGAGTTCGTGTCGCGAGGTGGTCTACTCCATAAACCGAAACGTCTATATCCTTGGCAAGATCGACGCGAGTGCACCGGAGAAAAGGAGCTGATCATCACGAGGAAGAGTTTAGAACGGCAGACAGAGAGTAAGAAAAAAAGGGAGAGAGATAGTACTACTCCCTCACGGTAGAGGCCAACAGACGGCGATTCTCGATCTTCCAGGAGTGGAAGAATGGCAATGGTCAACATGAATAACCTACTGAACGGCAAGGACTCGCGGTGGCTGCAGCTGGAGGTTTGCAGGGAGTTCCAGCGCAACAAGTGCACCAGGCCCGACACGGAGTGCAAGTTCGCCCATCCGCCGGCTAACGTTGAGGTGCAGAACGGACGGGTGACCGCCTGCTACGACAGTATCAAGGTAACGAACCGTTGCATAATCGAGTTTTCGTACTCGCGCGTAACGAGCGCGTTCGCGCGGAGCGGAATCGTCGGTCCTCGGCTCACGGCCGATAAACTTCGCCTTCACTTATCTGACACCTTCGGTAAACCCGACGAGAGAATTATCTCTGCTATATCCCCATGAAGTGTGAAACTCTATCGCTATCGTAACGTATTCGCATCGATGCGCGTAGAATGGGGCTTTATTGTTAGAACTCTCCTTAGTTGGTCCCGATTCTGTTAGATAAGTGAAGTTATATTGTAATAGAACATTATTGTTTTATCTCTTTCTCATTTATGAGAGCTAATAGAAGCTTTGCTATTGACGAAGTGAGAAATATCGACAATTGCGAACCGTGATGAATTCAGTTAATATAGGATTATCCGTATCATTATTATTATTATCTCCGAAGAAAACGGTTCTGATTTCATTTGATAAGATGTCGTGCACTTTGATCTCTATATGCTATTGAAATAATGTTACAAGATGGAAGACGCGGAGATTATATACGTCGGGTTTATTTTGCGCCAGAGTAGAGGCAAGTTTTTGAAATTGATGTTTAAGAAGATTATCGATAAGCAATTGCGAATCTATGGATATCGAGGCCCATGCTTGTAGATCATTTTTTACGGCATCAAACGCATTTTGAAGACCTCTTTCCATTCCGCGCACAATCGATCCAAATGAATACATGTGTACGTCCGCGTCGTGAGATCATCGATCGCGATCTCTCTTGCCTGCGCTTTCCGACTGCTGATCTCCCGATACAAAGCCGATAATTTGCAACGCCACGCGGTTGAGATAAGGAACCGGTTGTAATTTACGACGGGTAATAAGTCTCTTATCGTCGATCGGGCGCGCTATCGGCCCTCGAGGGGAGACGCCGGTTTATGGATTTTAGAATATACCGTCGTATACGCGAGTCCCGAGGCAAGGCGCGATTAAATGAACGCGAGAAAGAGGGAGAGAGAACAGCCATCGGGGGTGCGGCGCGCCCGTCTTCCGAGCGTGTCTCGGTAGATATTGAACCGGAGAATTGAATTCGCAGTTATTAATAGCGACAATTATTCAACGCGCGGGGAGCGAGGGTACCAATCGAATCGTGAATAAATCAGACAGGCTCGGGGAGGCAACGAGTATTATGTAAAAATTGAAGGAGACTCTCGAACCCGACGTCCGTCCGCGCCGCGCCATCGACGGTGCCGTATTGTCTGATGGCACCTATACACGCACGCTCGCGATTAGATAAAGCGAGGACATATGCGCGTATGTGTACGCACATATGTGATACGCTTGGGGTGCGGCAGTCGCGTAATTGCAAATATATATACCGGTAACAGTGATATACTCTTCCTCAATAAATTTCATAGTTATCTTCTTTTACGGTAATCTTGGATTACACATGAAGACGAGAATTATCGGAATAAAGTACGGTGCTTTTTGCGACTTTATATGGTCATCTATTTTATATTTTCAAATGGAATTGCAGATTTCATGACTGATGAATGACGCTTTCATTGAAGCTAGTATTACTGTCGCGTGATGTTAAAATTTTACTTCAATAAAAAATTTAATGCGAAAATTTGCATTAAATATTTTACGCTACCAGAAAAGTTGCGCGTTAAATGAACCTGCATATATTTTATAGAGGTTCTCTTTTTAAATTTATAAAAAACATTCGGAATTGCTCATTTAAATACGGTATTAACGTTGAAGTATGCATAAAAATTTGTGCATACAAATCAGTCATTATTGATATTACTCAAGAAATAATAACTATAATTGATAGTTATAATTGTAAATTAATAGAACAGTATTTCTGTCCTTCCTGGCCAGCATTAGATTACTTGAAATATTTCGATATTCTATTAATTATTTGGAGCAATATCTCATCTTTACTGATTAAGAATATCCTAATATTAAATTCTTGGAAAAAGGAAAGGTTCATTTTTAGGTCCACAATTGGATTTTTTCTTTATTGTTAAGGATGTATTGCACCTATTTTCAAAGCGCTACCAAGTGGATAAAAATTTGTAAGAATGTTCTTTTAGTCTTCCTGATGTGCTACAAAAAAAGTAGAAACAAATCCACTAAACGGTTGCTGAGATATAACGATTTTAATTTTCACTGATTTTACACGTATTTTTATGGGAAGAGACGATTTTGACGGATAAAACAGTTAAAAAAATGTTGAAGGAGCGCTACCAATATTTTGAATTTTTTTGTACATCTAGTATACGAATAGATGAAACTATCTGTCAAGTTTCAATTTTCTTTTGTCTTCCGTATTCCGTTTTAAAGAAATAAATTAATAATTAATGATAATTAATTATTAATTAATAATTAATTATTAATTTTATTAATAATTTGACGTTATAAAGTTGAAATCAGGGCATTTTTACTGCCAAAAGTTTAGGCTCATAAATTACAAAAATCGCAAATAATATTGGAAAAAACATTTGTAAAGTAAAAAATACCTTTGTAGGAGTAAAAATAAGACTCCTACTATCATTTGAGTATCTTACATCTAGATTTACTATGCGTTAGGCGTAGATATTCAAGTATTTCAAATTTCATGCACTTTTGTCTAAGATTGTACCAGTGATACATCCTTAAGAGAGATCTGTCCCAAATTTGTCAAATAATCTAATTATTATTATACGTATTAATAGCACGCGATAAACTCGTTCTTGCGACTATTATTGTTAATGTTAATTTTCGCCTTATGCGCGGTGTCGTTCATCGTTTTTAGACTCGGTCACGAATACGCACGCATACATCGAATGCGCGATTAGATAGCGAGTGGCAAAAAGATAACATCCACACGAGGGAGCGGCTTGCCGCTATACTAATGCTATCCGAATATTCTCGAGGCGCGTTCACGGTCGATTCGTTTTCAGATAGAGAAATACATATACACACACGTACGTGTGTACTCCGTGTACCGTGCACAATCGTGTGTGCGAGTCGCGACAAGCAGGGCCGAGCCACATTTAATTCTGGAAGCTATTAATGTCGCGGGTAGTGCCTGAAAGGCCGCGTTGTCCGTCGAACTTTGGTCGTTTCTTTGCCTCTCCGTTCCTCGCACGTTCTTCCTCAATAATGGCGCTCGTTACGTTTAATCGCTCCGAATGAATGGAGCGATGAGCGGGCGCGCAAGTATGCGTCATAGCGTTCATACAAAGGTGGTCCAGAGGAGGTGCCAGCAGTCAGCGATACGTACGTGTTCTCATGCGAATTCGAAATCATTCTGTTTTAGTCAAAATTCGAGCGGTCGTCATTTTATTCGACATCGCAGGTCCGGAAAGTTAAATTAAATTTAAAATTCCTGTTAGAGCAATCAACTTCTGCATGTTTAAATCTTTGTTAAAGATTGATACTGTTATATTTCTCTTGATACCTGCTCAAGTCAACCTGCTAAAGTTAAAAAATAAGATCCCAGTAACGTACCTGCTGCGTGTAAATTTAACTCATCAATATGTCTCTTTAATCTTGACGTTTTTACTGCCGAAAAAATCTTTTGTATTTTTGACCGAAGATACCTTTTGCGCAATGCTCCGTGTGCGAAAAGATTAAAAACATGTATAAGGTAAATGTACCAATGCCAGGACACTTAAGACCTATGTCTGGGCACCTTTATCACTTTAGTTTTTGAAAGTATAACGCGAATTAAAATCAAAAGATAAAAATATAATACAAGTAAAATATTTTTATCTTTGGTTCTTTGATTTTAATTCGCGTTAGAACTTATTTAAGGAATAAAATGATAAAAATGTCCAGACATATTAGGTACGTGTCCAGGCATTGGGTACATTTACCTTATTCTATGGAAAGATGCGTGTGTGTGCGTGCGCGCGCGAGTAATACTAAGGATTCGAATCCGAGACGTTGTTAAGTTTCCGC
>NW_020219229.1:0-875 GCF_003070985.1 Temnothorax curvispinosus | reverse complement strand
AAGAAATATTAGCAATAAACCATTGCATTACGTACACCGGACCTCGACTGCCTTGCTGTGGTTCCCGAAGTCTTCCACGGAGTCCGTCTCCGTTTCTTGTGCCGTTTAGGTGCCAGAAACGCTGCTCTCTTCGCATTTCGCCGATGAAATAAAGGCTCATTTTTCGACTGGGAAATAAAGGAGAGTGGCTATCGTCGTTTCCAACGTCTTATCGCTCCTCCCTTGGCGCGGATGGGTATCTCCGGGCAAAAGCTAGATTAATTTCACGGGTTGGGCCGTTGGACGAAGAACACGGGCATAAGTTTGGTCTGGTCGTGCAAAGCGAGTCGTCCGCGCGTTTGCATCGATTCGATTCCGTTGCATGCCGCGTTGCTTTTATTCCTGCAGCAGGCCCTTTCTCGTTCTACCGGCATGTGCCCGATAAGAGAGGCTCCATTGTTATGTTAACTGCAAGAATTATGCGCTGCGAAATGAAGGAAGATTGTACCAGCGGCCCCTCACTCCCTCTCCTTCCTCCCGTAACTCTGCATCGCACAAGAAGTCACTAATGACTATAAATGTGATCCGTAAGTTCTTCCATACTTCAATGTCATGACGAGATGATTGTTGCTTGTTGATTATCTACTCGAATGCTATACATGGATTTGAAAAACTTCATCTTTCTCTGATCTGAAGTTATGCGGATGTTATCTTATTTTGTTTCATGATAAATAGCGGAGATATTTTAGGATAGTTTTTGCAAAAAATGTGAAAATATTAGAAAGGATTTATTCTGGACGAATAACTGTTAAATAATAAGAAATAATAGATATCTCGTGATTTGTACACACACTACGTTCCGAAGTTATGTCACTCTTATTCATCCGCCAAAAAAT
>NW_020219228.1:391957-395377 GCF_003070985.1 Temnothorax curvispinosus | reverse complement strand
CATCCCCCTGTTACCATGATTTACCGAACACTCTGCATGACACAGTACGAAATAGTAATTGGACATGTATTGTAAGCGGTTACTAGCCATGTTGGCGATGTTGGCGGTTAACGAGTAACGTGAAAACATTAACGTTCCAGCCTAATGGTCCTGATTTCGTCGCCATCCGAGACATAATGCGAGTATGCGAGAGAGCCTACGTAAGGGTTGGCTCGCGACTCACTCCCGGTGTAAGAGTCTCTCTACACCCTCTCGATCAATATTCCGTCCAGTGGCGTAGCACCGTTTCTTTTTCGCGTACCTACATTACAATTTCGTTTGCCTCCGAAAATGCGATCCTACGATTATTGAGAACATCGTGACGCGACGACGTGAATGCCAGTCAGCGTTCCAGTTTTACAAATTATCTAATTAGAGATAAATGAGATAACAAAAGGACTGACCGAAGGTACATTCTAAATATTGTAAATAAGCCTCTAATGAAATATAGAGGTTCTTGTTTTGAAATCTCTCGTTTCGTTTTTAAAACACGAAATATTCTTATACGTTGCACACGTAAAATAGTACATTATTATGCCATTATATTATTGCAGTATGCATTAATTTGCATCGCATGGTATTTAAGGATTAAAATGCTATTTTAATTCTTGTTATTTATATAAGATCAATCTTTTGCTATTTGAAGCGCATCTAAGAAATTACATAGGTAGTTCTACTTTAACATCAGATTCTGATTTTACATGAGAATCCTTGTCAATCGTATGAAAGATATAGTCATCAGAGAATTATATAAAACAATGTTTGCTGAAATTCCGATTTTACATGAAAATCCTTGTAAATCGTCTGAAAGATACATAGTCAGAGAATTATATAAAGGCGATGTTTGCTGAAATACGTCAGAAAATGATTAGGTACCCGAGCCCTTTTGATACCTCGTGTAATTTTACATGGAATATGCGAGCCTTTGGAGAATTTTTCGAGTATATTTACACGGCGTAACGCGCGGCACGATTTGTACAAGTTCCGATATTTTCGAGCGAAATTACATTTGCATAAGCCACACAGCCGTTGGGGGCAAATTCGCTATACTGCCAGTCAGGATATTTAATTGGAGAACCGTCACGCAACGCAACTGTCAATGGGGAAAATCTCTCTCCCGATAACGCGATTAAATTTCGCGGCCAATTGCCGTGACGCAAATTGGTGGACGACATATGGCTAAACAGGGATTCTTGATGATTACCGTCCGCCATATATTACAAAGCACGTATACCTATACACACTCCGCATCTTCTGTGCAAACGTAACGCTGCCACGGTCGTGATTAAAGCAGTACGTCATTCTGATTTTAATGAGATTTGCGCAACGGCTATTAGTTAAATTATCGAACGGGTGCGGCACGTTTCGACGGGTTTCTAAATTATCCGGCGATAATCTCGATCGAATAACTTTATGGCGCAATTAATACGAATCGCTTTAGTATTGTTTGCAAGTGCAAGTAATGCACTCTATTTAGGACGAAAATACTTTTTGACTGTATAACATACTCTGGCGTATACGTATCCCGAGGATTTTGTTCCGGAAGTTATTTCGCGCTCTCTCGCGATGGAATTTTACAAATTTTATTTCGCGCGAAGTGTTTTTCAAGTTTCGGAATGTGCAACCGATACCTATACGTGAAACGTACACCTCGCAACAATGGGAAATACAACAAAATAGTAGCTTACGTTGGAGTTTGGCTCTTGATCATTCATATCGATTTCGTATGAGAGAGAATTTTGTTATATAAGCTATACTCTTCTCTCCGAAATAAACTGCGTTAACAATGGTAAAATGCAATAAATTCAGGATTTATACGGCGTATGGATATGCGTTATTCAAAAGCCTGCGTAGACCCGTAAATAGATTATATTGTGTAAATGGATGTGTAACTTTTGAGTATCGTGACATTTTTATGGAATCCATGGACGCGTAATAAAAATTTCATTATCTTCATTTCTGATAGTTGTCGAGCATTCTCCCTATGACACGTGTTGTTTGCTTTTTTCATCGTGCGTGTTTGTGTACGCACACCCTGTGTGATGTAATTCACACAATAAATAGTAACCGACAATGAAACTGAAGATTGGCGCGGGTCCATATTTTTTATCGTGTATTTATCTGATTTCAATTTGCTTCTGTAAAATTATTTTTATTACTGAGGTAGAGTTTGTTTCAACGAAACGTAGAAATATAAACGCGCAATCACCATGCGTTTGATGTGCATACACAAGTTTCATAATAACAGCTTTTCTTCTGCAAGCAGTTATTCCCGGTTAAATATCGCGGGCAGGAAATTGCACGTGCATTTGTTCCGATGAATAAACTAATAAGCTAGTTTAAAATAGAGTGCAATCAGAAGCAGAAGCGGTTAAGATACCATGTAATGCGATAGCTGTATCGATGGTCTTGTTTTCAATTTGTTACAGTGTTCTTCCACCGGAGCATCATATTCGATGGGTTTGGCGCTTGGAATACTCTCCGGAGATCCCTTTCATCGCTGGGAGAATGGGAGGAGATCAGATGCATCATAAAGTAGAGGTGAGATTACATTGGCAAAGATAACATTGCGTCAGAGCGGAGAGGGTATTCCAACGGAAATTGAAGTTGTCAACATTGAACATAGAAAATTATAAATTATCTTTTTAGAAATATTAAATGGAAAACCTTTCTCTTTATACTACGCGATGAATAGAATAGCGCTGTTTTCGTTCGTTCGTTTCGTTCGTTTGATAATGTACGATTTAACTTTAAGAGACATTTATTTAACAATAATGATGAGGAAAATGAATAAGCAATGTTATCTTTTTACAATGCTGTTCTGCTTTTATTGAATATTATGTGATTAATGCATTTTGGCTAAATTTGACTTCGCATTTATTTAGTTATATATATTATATTAAATTAGTTGTTTTATTTCGAGATTTAATTAAAATTTTATTCAATAAAAACATATCAATTTGTACAGTAATGTAGAGGCCCTCCACCACCCCCGCCAACTTTTATCGGCGGTCCTCTTTTCTTTGGATATGTACTTTTTTTATTTATTCTTTTTCTTGTCGTACAATGTACAATATATAACAATGTATATTACAATTTATAATTTTTCAATTTATTTGACATAAAAAAATAGAAAGTATAAGTACAGAATTATAAACAGAATGTACAGAACAAAAAATTTGAATTGAGATATTTACATACATATTTATTATTATGAGATATTACATTTATTGTGATATATTACATTTATATAAAATATATTACAAAAAATTTGCTTTTGAAATAATTACATTTATATAAAATACAATAAATTTATATAAAATACATTGCACATAATTTACACTTTTGACATATTTTTATATTATAAATCCATACATTTGA
>NW_020219228.1:368850-388957 GCF_003070985.1 Temnothorax curvispinosus | reverse complement strand
CAGCTAGCTGAAACTCTGTTATTTCCAATTGCAAGCGTTTATCTCAATTTATGAAACTAACCGAAAATAGGATCTTTCGATCTGAAGAGCGCGTATTTCAAGAGAAACGATCTTTACCTCGTAATACCACGCATTCCGCATTATTAATGAATTTACGTAACGTGGAACTATCCGCACATTCTTGAGGGAGCTCGGGGGTAATGTAAATACTTCACACGGACAAATGTCCTGCTGCATTTTTCACATCGTTCATACCACCGCCACTAGGAGAAGACCGCGTTGTCTCTTACATTTTTAAAGAGGCTACCGGAAACAACCTGCCGCACCATACCTGCGGCGGTATACAGCTTTCCGAATCTCGCGTGGGTCCCCAGATGATCCTCCGCCGGACGATCTTTTCTCGGGGTGTGCAAGCTGGCGACTTTTAAAGCTGCAAGCACCGAACTCCCTTCGCTTCTCGCGTATAGCTTAGCGTCGTTTGAATCCGCCGATGGGCCGCGTTGGCACCTACCTCAGCCACGTTCGCGAAAGTCTGTCCGCAGCAGAGATTCGCATCAGGATCGAGTCCCCTTGGATTGGCCGCTTTCTTCGAATGTCGAGAAACTACCCCCTCCCCCTCTTTCGCCCCGCCGTTCCTCGCTCTTTTCGCACGACATCACCGTCACCGCCAACTGTCTCTTTAAACTGTCTTCCCCTAAAGCGACGACCTGTCCCCGAAGAGATATTGCGAGAGTGACGTGGTCTTCGAGACGTGATCGTGTCAACCAGTCGCGCGTCTCGCCAGTACTGCACCTAACCACTTGAGAGTTGTGGCATTCGAACGGAATTCATGCATGAGAAATACGAAGAAGACCGTACGAACAAGTATTGTAATACGACATTAACGAATCTTTACATATGCCTTTTACATTTTTATTATTCTAATAAGAAGCTAATTTATTGCTTATTTATGTCTCTAGTCATGCATTCCCAACGAATTTCGACGGACACGACTATATTTTCTGTATTCTCTTTTATTATTTATGTTTATTGAAAAACATTATACTTATGTACAATATATAATACGGATTTTTAAATCTATCTTAAATATCGACGATATGATTCCTGTTTTCCCGCATTCCTATTTTATTGCGAGCGGAAAGGGACTATTATAAAGGAAAAAACGCTTGAACCGGTTTATCTTCCGGAAATAGCGCGTTAGAAAAACTAGTCGACTTAAAGTCAACTAATTGGAAGGCCGCGATTCTGCTGCCTCAATTCCGCGGGCAGCCGAGCGAACGAAAATAAATGGTACGGCAGAGGTTGGGTAAATAGGGCAAAAGTAACAGAAAGATATTGAACTGGCCAGGGCCACTCCGCGTGGAGCCGAAGCCCACGGAAATTGCTTGAAATGAAAGAAGGCCAACAAGTTATTTCGTACCACATTCAGCCTGTCAAATAGTTCAGAAGAGCTCTTTGCTCCGGCGGCACCGACGGTGGCACCGCGAGAGGACAGAAACATGTAAACGTAAAGAATCTTTTTACTTCACAGCTTGATTAGCACGGTCAATTTTTTAACATAAAGAAGCGTGATATTCTTTTTGTACTAATGTGCATCGATGACATATTTTTTCTCACGTCAGGTGCGACAAACGAAGATGCAATTCTCTTCCGAAATTCTATCGAGATATTAAAGAATTCTTTCTAATTTTTCTGTCCCGCAAAATTTAAAATACAACTGAATAAAAAGCTATTGAACTTTTGACTATTATTTTGCGATCTTTTAGAAAAACGAAGAGAAATACGAAATTGAAAGAGAGATTGAGGAAGACTCATAAAAACTGTACTTTTTTATTTATACATTAGTATTATAAAAGTCTGCATCGCATATTAATTTATTTTAAAAAATATATATCAGATACGTTTTCCACATTTTCGAAGTATAGTACAACGAATACAGAAAATACGGAGGCATTTTCGATACTCAACGTCGTATCTTCCGGCACGATACTGTTTCGTATTTTTCGCTTGAGAAATTCGTTGACTTCAACGCCGGTATGAATACACGGTTCGCATTTTATAACGTTAAGGAAAATCGGTCAAGCAAAAGCGCCGATATCGATATGCGAAGTCTGATGTGTCTTCGTATACCTATATATATACTTTAGCTGCGCTTCCTACGCAAAGATTCCTTCGTCTAATGTCTACTATAGGAACGCGATCCCGTCAAGTTACGCCGTTAAGCGCGGTAATCCGTGTAACGCGACCCCGGAATGGGAGAATATTGTGTAAAGGCACATTAGACACGCGTACTTTGACGAAAGGACGGTGGGCGCCAGGCAGCGAGCAGCGTTGACAAAGTTGGGATAGACATCGTGGTAGCAACGCTATTATGTCACGTGCGTAGAACGTTATTACCTTGCATGCAAAATGTATAACGGGGTGCATGGAGCTACCGAGATGCCGAGGGGCGAAATAATGCTAATTTATTCGGCGTGCATATTAGAAGTGTCGGAAGGGGGCAGAGGGGGAGACGAGGAGTCACGCGTAATAAGATACGTCTTATCTCTCTCCCTCAAGAATGCGAAACCAGACAATTCCATGTATCGGTGCCAACCGCGGGACGTTCCATTTCAAAAAAACATGACTATTTACTTATTGCAGCTCCGTATCTTTTCAATATGAATTTAAAAATGCGTCGCATACTTCGGATTACAGTTGAGAATGCGAAAATATGGTGGCAAATAGAATTATAATGATAAATAAAAATTCGCGACGTGGCAGGCAAGATATAAAATTATTTTACACACGTTTGATTTTATTAAATTTTATTATTTGATTTTATTACTTTTGCCCTTGGAAAAAGAGGAACTATATATTGCGAGTTATCTACTATATTGCAATGTAAAACCTATTCTTTTTAGCTGCACTGCGTTTTTATATATTTTACATATCAATTTATACACACGAATGTTATACGAAATACAATTTTAATATTCACAAAGTCTACAAATGTATATGTGTATAAATTTACTAATAAATTCGCGCTTTTATATATTTGTACATAAATTTCATGTATAAAATATTTTTGATATTCTAATTGTTATGACGCAGTAGAGATCGCAATAAAATTAAATATTTTATTTCGCGTTCAAATAATTAAACGTAAATTTAGTAATATTGTTCATATGGAATAAAGAAATAACACGTATATCACGAACAAAGTACCAAAAAGCGCAGCTAAATAAAATAGATTAATTGTGAAATTAATTGAAGTTCAGTATACTCACGACATCGCGACGTCCCTCGACGTCCATTAGTCCAGCTTCCGCTGCGATTATATTTACAACAGTTCTCTCGAAAATAGTTGAGAAGCATCTCTGCGTCGTTCCACGTCGATTATTTCACTTTTGTTTCACTCGCGATACACTCGCGACGCGAAATTCGCCGGATTGGAATTTGAACAAGTCTGATAAACTTAACGATTTACGAATTTAATAGTTACATACACTTATCGTAATTCGCCAATTCAATTAAAGAGTCTTGTCCATCGTATTTAATTCACGCACTTTTACGCACGTGTATGCACGTTCACTCGCGACGGGAATCCACGATATCGGTCCATGACGATAAATTTATTGTGTATCCACGATATACATATATAAATTGCGAATTTATTTAAAGAATATTTTTATGATGAAGTAAGAAGTTTCTTGTCACTAATTAAAGTACGTCTCAAGCGCGTATTCGATCAAACTTTACGTGGAGATCGAACGTATTTTCATAACACTATATGCACAAGAATCGATACTATATTCACGAGAATTATTTTTACGCGAATATCAATAATTGCGTGAACAAAATAATTAGGCTTTCAAAGCTGCGCCAGCCAAGCTTCTCGATATCGCAAATTCGATTTCACAAAATACCTAATATTTCTGTCTTCGAATAATCACGATGACGAATATATATGAACGAAAAGAAACCAACGGAAAAAACATCCATCATTCAAACACGAAGAGCACATTTTGGTATATTATAAGATGAAAAAGATGTATTGAATATATATATTACATTACAGGTATCCCTCGCTCGTCGAAAGTTTGTTTTACGCCACTTCGCTTTTACGAAAGAGCATTAGTACCTGTTTTCGCTAACCGAAAGAAATCCGATGAGAATTTTCGCTTTTACGAAAAGAATTTATCCCATACTTACAAAAGATTTCGTACGAACGCTCTAATTTCGGATATCGAGGGAAACTTGTATTTAAATTTGTTAGAGATATAAAATATAATTGCGTGCTATAAAATTCAAAAGTATCATTTAAAATATTTAAATCCTTCTCGTTTTCGCCGAGAGAGTCGAGAGCGAGCTGCCGATAAGACGCTTATATTGTTAACGAAACGATGAAAAGAACAAATGTGACAAGTCTCTGTAAACTTGAATTGTAATACTACTTTAAGAACAGTTCCGGATGTTTCAGCCCGTTAAATATTGCATTGTCCCGGCAAAAGTATCGCGCGTATTATCGTAGATGCTCGCTCGGCGAGAGAGCGCGTTATTGTGTTATGAAGATCCAGCCGCTCCCCTGCGTCACCCGCGTGACTTTGACCGACGCGCGCGCCTGCGACATACCTTAACGGCTCTACTTGTTTTTCTCGCGCTCGTGCGTGTGACGTATCTTATTTCGGTTCTGTAGAACGGTTGCAAGTTATATCTTTTACGCATGATTGATTATCGCCTTGCCGCGCGCGCGGCGAATAGAATGGGAGGCACGAACACGATAACCGGGGCCCCTTGATTTGACTGTGGTTTCTGGTAGTATTTTTTACGCTGAACAAAAAATTATATAGGTCTTATAGGGCTAACTGCTTTAGTTTTCGAGATATGCAATACTAAAGCTCAAAATAAACATAATATAAATCTTTACTTGGTAAATTGTACCCTGCTCAAATCAAGGGGTCCCGGTTATCGTGTTCTCCCCGAATGGGAAATTAATAAACGTCGTGATTCGCTATGTTTTGCAAACAAAGGTTTTTCGATATGGATTGAACATATTAGAGACGTAACTAATCGCGAGACGGCGATTGTTCGTCAAATAACGATCGACTGAAAGAACGGCTCGAGGATGAACGATTGAATTGTTATTTTTCGGTGTTTCGCGTCGACGGTAATTTAAGACGGTCCGGAGAGAAGCTCTTAAATTTCTGCGGCTCGGAAACTTCGGTCGCTTGTCCACGCGATTGCCCCTTACGCTTCACGAGTTCCAGATGTATCGTACGAAATCGTATCAAGGCGAGGAAAGGCAAAATCGACGGCGGAGAGACGGCCCCGGAAACGGATTCGGGCTGCCCGTGAATGATTTAGCAGAGCCAGGCCGAGATTCGCCCCCTCGAATCCTCGCGTCTTTGCGCCTTTAACCGCCTATCGGTTAATTTATAACAACGACGAGACTTGTGTAAGAATGAACGCACGGCGACATTATTACGTACGGCAGCGTTATTTTGACGCACGTATATGCGAGCCTTCGTATCCTAAAATATACGCACGTGCGTCGCCATCGACGTCGTCGCAGATCGTGCACGGGAAGATATAAATAAAAAGTGTCATAAATTATAACCGCGATTTCAGATTGATAGAAATCACGATACGAGAAAAGGAAAATGTGTAGAATATTTTTAAAATATCTGAATCAACACCGTTAATATATTAATTGTAACTTTTATACAATTTCAACACGTTTCTAAAGTACAATTATTTATTTCGCAACATTCTGATCGGTATTGTACTTGGAATTCGTCGTGCCTGAACTCGAGATAAACAATTTTACCCCGAAGAAGAACTCAGAGAGAAAACAAAGATTACGGTTATAAAAAAAAACCGCGTATATAACACGCATACTTATACGTATATGTATACCAGAACTTGAGAAGCGCGTCATTACACGTAAGCGTTACGGAGGATAAAACGATGTAGACGCAGGAGGTGGTAAAGCGAGGAGAATCACGGAGAAGAATCGCGATGGGGAGAAAAGCGGAGTGGACGATTACGAGAGGAGAAGAGATCGAAGAGACGTAATACAAGGGTAAAAAAAAGTGGACGAGAAACGAAGAAGAAAAGGACGAAGGCTCTTTAACCGGAGCGCACCGAACGACAGGTGAGTCCCTCGGCGGAGAGCCGCAGTTTCCCCGAGAAGGGAGCACGGAGAATGAAGGAGGCCGAGATGGAAAGGAGAAAGAAAGCGAGAGAGCGAGCGAGCGGGAGCGAGCGAGTATCGCGGTGGAATGGTGGAAACGGTGTAACGCGGCACGGTGCGGAGAGGCGAGTGCGAGTCGGAGTCGGTCGGAGTCGGCCGCGAAGATACACGAGCGCTCTCGGCTGGCGGGGGCGTGGGGAGGGGATAGGAGCGGCACCCTCGGGGGGGGGATAAGCACGCCGGCGCCTCAGTCCAGTCAGTCCTCAGTCCTTCAGTCCCGCGGTGTCCGTCGAGGTGGTTCGGTCTGTCGACGCGTTTTCTCTCCGCTCTCGGGACAAAAGCGCCCGCGGTTCTCTCCTTTCGACTCGGCCGCCGTTCGTGCGAGAGGCTGTTTCCCGCGGGAAGGGAGAGGAGAAAAGAGAGACAGAAAAATATCGTTCGGCTTGTACGCGTACGGCTTTTTCTCGCGGCCGTCGCGGTTGCCGTCGTTTTCTCTAGCGACGAGCGAGGCCGCAGCCAACCGCGGCTTTAGCGGAAGTCGACCGGCCGTATATATATAGGTATATATATATATATATATATATACGCTTCTCTCTTTCTCTATCGCGCTTTCTCGCGCTCGCGCTCGCGCGCGCGCGCTTGGTGCGTTCGACGGAGAGCGACGACATCGGGCTGTTCAACGCGACTGTACCAGCTGTGGCGACGCGACACGCTCTCGGGGAGGGAGCCGAGTGTATGTATTATGCCGTGCACTGTGTTCCCTCGTTTGTAATCTTCTGTTCTGTGCGGGTTCGCGGATCGCCAAATCGCGAGAGGCCAACAGTCGGGTTTTGCTTTCCTTCGCGCATCTCCTCTTCTGGTACTCTGATGTTTTCTCCGCCGAGGCCCCGTTAGCGCCGAGGGAACAAAGGGAGATAGCTAGGGAGGCCGACGGCGAACGAGAGAAGGGAGAGAGAGAGAGAGAGAAGACCTACACGCATACAGTCGTCGTATCGATCGAGAGCTGGTCCCACTTGACGTGAGTCGATGAGTTTCATACCACCGCTGATCTTCGGCGTCTTCTCTGGTGACACAAGGCCGGAGAATGGGACGCTCCGTTCTCCCCGTTCGGCGTTGCCCAGCACCGCAACGACGGGGACGGCTCCGTTTCTAACGGGAAAGCCGTTAGAACGGAGAGGGTCCCACGTGCAATACGATAACGCTTCAAAAATAATGCTCGGCAACGCGCTGGTCGCGCGAACCGAACGACCTTCGTCGGTAACTGTTTCTTACGCATCGAATCAAGTTCACGATCACGCACAAGGGGCCTCATTCTGCCTCCTTGTTGCTTCGGATACGATATACCAAACGCGAAACACTCACTCGGTGCTGTCAAGCTGCTTTTATACATTCAGCGCGTTCTATCAAAACGCCATCGAGACGCTTGCGAGCACTTGTCGTTTGCTGACGATCGTATCTCATTGCAGTTTATAAAACTTATTCGAGTTCTGTAGTGATAATATCGACGAAAGTGCGTTTTTTTTCTTAAACGAATCGTTAAAGTCAATTATATATGTTATAAAACAGATCTGGCTGTTAAATTTATTCAAAAGAATTAGATTAGAATTAAGTATATTTTATTAGATTTATTAGATTGTATTTCATTAGAAATTAGAATTGTCTTTTGATTTAAATTCGCGAGAAATTTTGACGTTAACGATATTGTCACTGAAAGAGTTTTAGTTTTTCGAGCATTATTTCAGCATTAAACGAATATGGACGATATTATTTTTCGCACTATTATCGTATTGTACTCGTATTATTCATATTTTATACTGCAATTTATTTATTAACTATCTATTGTGCTATATGTAATGTTTATTACGGCGAAAGTATATCACCGAAAGATATGCGAATTATAAATAACAAATTAATTGCAATATAATGACGTGATTATTATATAAGCGTTCCTATTTTTGGCGGAAGGAGAATATATATTATGTATATTTATGATATTTATTTAATGATTCAGAAACCCGTAACGTCACACACTCAACACCGAAACAGCTCGAAGAGCTATTATTAGATACTTGCGACGATAAATGATAAATGCTCAAACTGTCCGTATAAAATTACAGCTCGTCGAAAGATATCTCAACGACATAGTTCCGCGTGTCGTAATTTTTTTTTTTACATTTAAAGAATGCTGTTTCGTGGTCACGATAAACTCACGGTATAGTGAATAACAAGTAGGAAGCGAAACGTTCGCGTACGTGATGAACATCGATGGTACTTGAGTCTCTTTTTGCCACGTTACTTTTTTCTACGGCACCTTCTCCTCGATCGACTCGAAAGACGACTCTTCCGCCTAGAGACCTGTTCGTTTTTTCTTTAACACGGACTCTAGAAAAATTTCGTGCGTGTTTTCAGTCCTACATTCTTGGAAAGATTCAGATTAGGAACGAAGAGGCTCAAAGATATATCGAGACTCCAATAATTCCGATCGGAGCAGAGTCGACGCTACGGACGCTCCCCGCGAAAGCCGCACATGTGTTTTCTTTCGTATTATTGCGATCTAACGGCTGTGACACCCTGGACGTGGCCGCACGTGCACCTCGTTCGCGAAAGCCGCCGGTGATGATACGCCCCCGTCCAGGACGACGGAGATTATGCCGCGCGACGGGGCGTACCATGTCGTTAATTAGACCCGCGCCCCTCGAGCCCCGCGTAATACCGCCGCGAGTCGTACGTTTTATTGCACGCGAGGTCTAATTAGACCTAAGGTAGCGAGACAAAAGGCCGCGGTAAACCGGCGACGGTGACGAACGCACTCGCCCGCGTCCGGGGATGCCTCAATCTGACCCGGCTTAACCCGCGGAAACTTCTCGATTTACGTCCGCGAACTCGTCCGCCTGGCGTCTCGCCGAGGTATACCTTCGCGATTCTCGATATACTTTCTCAAGTGCCCCTCCCTTTGCGTTATCGCGCTTGACGAGTCGACGAACGACTTGTTGTCAATGCCCCTCGTTCAAACTCGTCTCGCGCGACGCAGAGGTGAGGTTGGCGAGAGGTATCGCGGAGGTGAAGTAGTACGCTTATCGTCCAGATTCACTCGCTTTGTCGGATACCCCGCTGACGATTATCCGGTCGCAAATGACGAAAATTTCAAGCGAGCCCGATTGACGCCGTCGCTCGTTTGACGCGTCGATCAATACTTAGGATTTGGCTTGGGTGCAACTTTCTATACGCTGCATCGAGTCTATCCCGGGATCGATTGACGGAATCAACGCTCCCGACGTGCCGTGTTTAGCAAAACTTTGACGGATGTTCGTTTCCGTTGCGTTTCAGCGCAAAAATTCTGTCGCGGGCACGCGACGCCGCGCCGCTGCGGGATAAAATCGCGACCTCGCGAGGACGGCTATTAATAGTCTCGACAAATTTATTATTAATCTTTGTAAGCTTTTTTTTTCCTCTCTTGCACGGACGCTGGAAAAATTTCGTGCGTGCGAGCGCGCTCTCGGTCTTACGTTTTTGGAGAGATTTAGAAACAAAGGATTAAAATATGCAGCTCGAGTTAATATTTAACGATCGCCGCTTACCGCGGGGTAGTTGAAAAGAGACGCTTTGTCGTCCGCGATTTTTTGCATTTCATATCTGCTGCAGGCAGCATAAAATTGAAACAAAAGTCTCGGAGCTAAAAGTCGAAACTAAAAGCGACGCCAGAGAGATGAGTGTCAAATAGATGCCGTAAAAATAGGACGTGTCTCCGTCGACCCGTGGAATAAAGTATCATTTTTAGATGCCTGTTTGAAAAGTTGTTTTAAATCGTCAATTTTCGCGTTTTGTTGATAGCATTCGTCACGTGAAATTAAATCGGAAAATGAAAGGAAATGAATAATTGAACGGTGAATTAATGTGAGATTTTTTCCTTAATTTTTCGAGATCCCGAAGTGTAACTTATTACGGCATTGTTCTTCCGAAGATTGTATTCAGAACAATTAGGATAATCTAGGATATCAAAATGCCGATTTTCGAAGTGACTGACTCATCGCGAGAGATCTCTAAAAGTACTTTACTATTTTATTCTATACATTGTATCGAATTTCGTTGTCTTAAGTAGAATAATACGCTTTTCACAACACCTCCACGGAAAGTTCGACTTTCCATGCCTGTAGAGAGGGGCGAGAGTGACCAATTTCACGCCAGGACGGCATAGCGGGCGTGAAGTAACCACTTTCCTCCCTAGGGCGGAAAGTGACCACTTGGAGGTCGAACTTTTCGTAAAGATATTGTGAAAAATATCGTGTGCACAATATACTATTACAATCGTTCAAGAGGACGGACGATCAAAATATAACATCGTTAACGGTTTCAATTCATAATATTGTGAATTTCTGGGAAAGTGGGGCATTATTCTCGTGTTACAAAAAGGAGAAAGCCATGAAAAGTGCAAAGTACGGCGCATTACTCTTTGCACAGATGTTACATTCGCACAATATTTCATCTGAGAACGTAACAGACGCACTAAACATTAATTCTCTCTCAGCATTCTCTATTAAACTCGCGCGAGGAATGGTCCAACCAAGTTTGTTCTCTTAATAGAACTTTTAATGAAATTTTCTAACGTGAAACACGTTTATATAATATTCCGCGAAATCGTATTGCGCAACGAGTAAAAATCCCGGTGGTGTACTTCGCGTTTGTTAAATGGCGTTAAATCGGAAAAGCGGCAAGCAAGAGCGGCAAGAGTTTCCATTCAATTCGCCGCGTTCGTCCTTGAGTTATTCGACAAAGTTGAAAAATTGGATTCGGCCGGAGATATGGTGTGTGGATCGAGATATCTTTATCGCGCCGCCGACCGGCTGGTGAATTAATCCCGGCACTTCAAAAAGTTGAATAGCAAGTTCCGAATATAAATCTTGTACATACTTCGCGGTTCGCGTCGCACCGAACGCAGGCATAACTTACGGGCATTAGTCATTGATATAATCGATCTCAGTGGTACGGTAACTAATCTCGCGTGACGTTCCCGTCGACCGTAACGTTAATTTATTGTCAGCTAATTAGCCATTCCGTCGTTCTCTCTCTCTCTCTCTCTCTTTCTCCTGCTCCCTCTCTGCATTCGGATAGGATTTCTGTGTCAATTCGATGCATCAGCCTCCCAGGGTTCGATCGAATTTCCGGGGGGAGGATCGAGCCATTCGTCGGGCGAAGTTGTGTTCCCCTGTGACAAGATGGTTACGAAAATGGAATGGTGTCGATCGAAACGACATAATGATTCTTCTTTAGAAAATTAACTTGTAAATGTAAATAATATTAAATTAATTTATTATTATTAAAACTAGACTTTACATCACGTGCGACGTTATGTTGGTAGATTTCGCAGTCGACGGGGAAATTAATGTAAATCGAGTTATCAGTTTCTCCGTCTTCGTGAATTAGGGCTTGTGGCTTTTGTTGTGAGAAAACCCTTTATACAATATGCACATACAGATAGTGTTACTCAAATTCATATGGAGTGGTCTTTGAGAATGCAGGTTCTTCTCTCCCTTTCTCGAGTATGTTCCGCGATGCTGACCCATACCCTAGGGTGCTACCAGAGTTGCAAGACAGGTAGTGACGTCATCGATCCAGCTGCTTCTCTCTTTTGTGCTCGTCTTTCCTCTCTCGAAGACGTTCGCCGTGTAATAGCTCCGGGGGCTTTCGTTAAACGTAATACGCGAACGTGTACGTGTACCGGCGGAATATTATTTCAAGAAGGAATTGAGAGGAATCTCCTTTCCGGTTGAAGGAGAATCACCGAGTTCTTTTAGAATTTATTAAAAATGATATCGCGTAAAGAGGACGTATGGCCCTTCTTACGTCGTATCGCGAATTCTATCTTGTATCATGTTGCACTGGACTAACTGGTAAGACGATTATATCCGGACGTATTAAAGAAACGAGATATTAGAGAAAACGACACAAACGAGATAAATATAAATTAAGGACTTCTATTTATATATTGGAGACCGGTTTTTTATATAAGTAGAAACTGGATCAGTTCGATATATTTTACGCGACTCTCGGGAACTGTGTGTGTGTTTTAAGTTTCAAAGTTTATTTTAAACACACTATTAAATTCATGGTGTCAAATTGTACTCAATTTGAGTCAGCTTAAACCATAGGTCGCCACTGTTTCTACTTAAAATAAGTCGTTAATTTAACTAAAACAATTTTAATTTAACTAAACCAATAGAGTTAAGATAATACTGTTTTCTGTTAAAATAATAAATTTTGACAGATAAGTTAGTTAAAAATAACAAAAATGTTATTTAACTTACTTAAGGTATTGGTTTAAATTTCATTCTTTAATATTTAACAGTGTATAGAAGTTTTACATTAGAAGAGCTTTTCGTGAGCATCGAAGTTAAAGCTGAGACAAATAGTCTCTGTCGGATTTTGACTTGGCCTTTTGGGAAACATGGACCATCGATGTTATCGGTACAAGTCGACGATTTCCGACATTGGGTTTTGCCAGTGGCCAAGTCTTGTACAGGCGATAGGGTGCGCTTATGTGACAGGGGATGTGTTATAGATGGGGATGGTCCACCGGCGAAACTCGTCGCGCAACCACCTATTTGCGGCGAGTTGAACGTAACTTTCGCATGCTATTAACAAAGAACTATACATAAATTATTATCACAGCCGCTGAAATTCGAACATCGTCGAAACTTCGTGATTCGCCAACAGGTTCTGGAAACACCGGGTCTTGAAAATTTATGACGTGTACATTGAGAGCACCGAAGTTCAACGTTTATCAAAAGACCGGATCGAAATATTCCGAGAAGAAAACGTATTATCCGATCGCTTTTAACGACCATTCGCATAGTCTTGGCAAAGCGTTACGGATAGCGCGAAAAATTTATTCTGAGATCACAGAAATGACTTTCCTCGTGAATGTCGAAAGAGGTAAGATATGACTCGGTGACGAAAGACAAATGAGAGATTCGCGGAATTTAAGTGTAACGATTTAATAAACGTTGCCGACTCGACGACTCGTGAGACTTCGTAATTCCCAAGACACGCAGGTGGAATACACGTCGATCTACCCGCACAGATACCGCCCGTATATCGCGGCGCGATTACGCGGCCGCGCTTATCGCGACGGTGGTGCACTCGCGATCGTTGCGTTCCGTATTCATCATAGAGCACTCGTGATGTATATACAAGTACGAAGATAGTTGTCGCGGTCTCTCGCGGTATGTGTGCGCGCGCGCGTGCGTTTGTTAGCCTCGTATGAATCCCCTTCCGGCGGTAGAGGTAGCTGCCGAGATATATAAGGTGGCTCTTGACGTCATTGACCCAGCTGCTCGTCCCTTATGCGCGTCTTTCCACGAGATATCCCGCGTACCAGCGTACCGACACGTAACGTACGATATGCAAATCGCTCGCGCGCGCGTATAAAGTTATTATCCGCGTGCATCCCGAGCGCGCCGAGATTGTCCGCCGCTCGTCATAATACCGCGCGCGTTACGCGCTGACGAGGAGCGCGATCTCGGACGTCTTGCGCTTCCTAATTTAGCCTCTTTCCCGAGTCCCCCCGAATTATCCCGCTTTTCCTCGCGAGAGTCTCGGTCTCGTCGACTATATCCGAGCGCGGCCATCTGCATACACATAGTCAGAGTGTACGTGGAAAAACTACGAGAAAATTACTCACGGTTGTATCGGCTTAACGAGAAGCGGACGGATAAGCGTTCGCGATAACGATTATGGATCGTCCGCGATAAAATGTTTACGGTCTTATCGCGTATAGATCTGCGAGGGAAACAAGCATCGTTTCTAAATCTGTCGGTACTAAAAGTTACGTGTGGCGTGCAGATAAAACGTCAGTGATATCAGATTTATCAAGCGGTAAAATGTTGAACGGTTCCCACAATATTTCCTCTTAGCTTTCCTCAATCAGCAAATTTACGCATCTCATATTTTTCTTTAGATATTTTATAGATAACACATCTATAACATGTTGATCATACTAAAACTTTTGCTTATCTTTTCCCGAAGCGATGACCTAATTAGCATCAAACATATCTTCGTTTTTTTTTCCTTTTCTTTTGTTCGACTTTAAATTTTAACTGCAGCTGACACAGCCATTATTCTTTGCGATAAACGGAGCAATAAAATCGGGAATAGAGTGACAAATTTGCGATAAAACAATACTAGATATTTCCGTATATGTTTCCACAATTCCACATATTTTCCATCGTACTCAAACGGTGCCAGCCTAATAGACGTCTTTAACCATAATCGAGGCGTGTACAGTATGGCGGCGGTTTGTTCTGTTCGATAGAGAATATAATGCTTTAGTACGCGAACGGGCAAACGTGCGCGATATCGGCTCGTGGTTGGACCGCGCCCTGGAATGTACGCGAATTTAATATTGGCACGTGCAGATATAACGTATGGACCCGTGTACGCCAGATGGAAGCCGCACTAAAGCCACTTTGCACCGGCGAACGTTTCGACTGAAATTATGCTGTCGATACGCTTCTTTCCGGAAGTGCGGCAGATCGAATTCACCGCAATTCACGTTTAATATTTCGACGATTGAGTGAGGCCTTTAGAAAGTGAAAAGATGTTCAATTTTTAGTTTAGCTTTAAACAAATATATAATTAACAAAATTTAAGCAAATTTAACGCTCTCTCAAACTGCACATGTAATTTATTCATTTGCTTGCATTTTAATATAATATTTAACTCATATTTTAATTTTAAACAGATTAATAACAGATTTTTGCCATACCATTAGTGTCGCAATTTGCAATCCTATATTTTTCCTATATTTCTGTAAATTTTTCCCATGCTTCAAGTTATACATAAGCACACTGAGAAAAAAAATGTGTTAATTTTAAAAAATATTTAGTCCAATACGAGCAACTAAATATTTTAAGTAGTTTAACTAAACATTAGTTAAATTAATTAATTCTTGATTAAAAAATGTTAAAGGTTGACATGAATGCATTATACCTTTTTTAGTTCAACTTAATAATTGTTAAAACAACTAATGTTTAGTTAACTAACTAACATGTTTAGTTGCTCGTATCGGACTAAATATTTTTTGGAATTAACAATTTTTTTTTCTCAGTGCAATGCTTATTGAATCGCAGATTAGAAGTGAATTGTCTTTTGATATGCCAAAGAATTCACGGTCGAAAGAAAGCGCAAAGTGTGAAGAAGCCTGAGATATCGAACGTATCTCCCACGTACAGTTGCTGCGGCTTAATTGATTTTCTACCTTTCGCTCGTCGAATTAGCTTGGCACCGAATGGATAGACTCGAGAATAATCGCGGATATAGGATCGTGCCTTGCAGAAAATCCTGCTCGATCGAGTCGTATCTTTCTTCGGATTAACGTGATAATTAAACGCGTAATTAAACACACGCAATTGCGTGGAAATATGGATGGAAACGGATATGCGCGTTTATGTAGGTATACCCGTATACCATCCGGCAAAGACATGCAAACGCGTTTAATCGATTTCTTTCGGTTTAACGAATTGGCTTTTCATATTTGTTAATTTATTCAAATTGATATCACGCATTGCGATCTAATCTTACACGCACACTTACGCGTATTCGGTATGATAGAAAGTATTTTATCTGCGAATTAAACTTCGTCATATACTTATTTGTCTATTAAAATTCTTCTTACATTATTATATCTGCTGTTTTATTATTACTGTTATTGTTATCGATATCGTGTTAGTATCTCTCCTCTGCAAATATTTTCCGTTCCATGTTTTCTGTGAAAATTCAGAGGCCCGTGTCGATTCATTTTCTTGAATAAATATATCCAGGTTTTTTCTCTAATCAAGCTTCAATCGCTCGAATCACCTACCTTGATTTCTACAAAATTTGCAATGCGATAAAACAAACTATTAATAATAACTGTATCGCATAGTTATCATAGATCAGATAAATTCGTCGCGCTTATCTACGTAGATTCGATTTTTCGGTGCAACGGCGCTTCGTTCTAAAGAATTATTGCTTCGGTGAAGAAGACGACGAAGAAGAAGAGGAGGAGGAGGAAGAGGAGAAAGAAACGTCGCAGCATCTCAATCGTTATTGCAACGAATCGTGAATCATCGTGCGAGATGACTCCTCGAGTGTAGGAGTTTTATTGTACGATTCGTTCTACGCCAGTCGAAATGGTCCATAAAATATGAACGAAATGGCATTCAATAAATCATAGACGCACGCGAGTTATTCGCGAGAGAGGGAAAGCGCGTTGTCGATTTCATTTCTCGGGATATTCGTGTTTCGCCAAGTCTAAATTGACCATTCTGCAACACTTTACCGCGACGGCGTATTCATACTGATTTTGTAGTTTCTCTTCGATTCAATTACGTTTCTCCTTTCCATATTCATTACGTATAATTACCGCTGTTTACGCACCCCGTCGACGGTCGTTAGTCTCGTTGCCATCGGCTCGTGTTTCCATGAAGGAGTATACATTGTGGACTTTAAGAGAAAGCAGGCGGGGAGAAAGAGCCGATAATCGTTCGATTCCTAGAAGCGATCGCACTTCCCGTAGCCATAAATTAAATCGTGCGCCTCCCGGCCGATTCACGACCGATTTTTCGCCGCGAAGAGCTCGCTATCGACGCTATCTATCAATCAGTACGCTCGAACGTACGAATGCACGCCAAGGCGCGTCAGGCGATCGTCGAAGATAATCTATTTGATCGATGTGTCGCCCTCCGTAAAGATTCCGCTGCATTGTTTAAATTCGTAGTGTCAAATTATACTCAATTCGAGTCATTTTTAATCATTCTTATATAAGTCGCCACTGCTCCTACTCAATATGTCGTTAATTTAACTAAAACAAGTTAATTTAACTAAACTAATAAAGTTAAAATAACACTGTTTTGTGTTAAAACAATGTATTTTGACGCACATGGTTAAAAATAACAAAATGTTATTTAACTCGTGGTATTGGTTTAAATTTTACCTTTTAATATTTAACAGCGACAGACATTTTTTCGTAATTAGATATTTATAAACTACAGCGCAGTGTGTGTGTGCAAGCGATTTTATCTCTATAGGCGTTTTCTGTTAGATTTTTTTATCGATGTGTTTGAGATGTAAATATATATCTGCATATTACGACCTGACATTTGATCGAGATTCTGATTTGAATAAATCGACGTGCGTTTTGCACACGCATATCTAAAACCTTACCTATTTCACGTATAGCGATTAGTAATATTTTAACCTTTGTTTTATACATTTCTTCCGCGTTTTTCTGGAAAATATGCGAGAGTTAGCAGCGCATAGTTTGATTAAGTCCTGCAATTAGGTTGCTGCCCGTTCTTTTTCTCTTCAATTTTAAACCGGGTGAATTATGAAAAAAACTTATTACAAACAAATTTATGCTGGCACGTCCCAGAGATTGCATCTCACATGCAAATGTCAGTACCGGATTGTCTCGATATACGGCTCCGCTTTCGCAATTTTTCCATTATGCCCGATCGCGCGGCTCTCCGTTGTTGTTGCGTTACTGTCGTCGTGTCGAATATGAAATAGGCGCGTCCTACACGCCTGTGTGTACACACACCATATATGCATATCCGCTGTGTGGACACGAGAAAGGTTTGGCTTTGCTCGTCGTTACACGATTACAATTTGTACGAAGGCAACGCGCGGATCGATCGGCCAGTTTCTCCGCTGTCGCTCGAAACTGTCAATCGAACGGATAAAAAAAAAGAAATACAGCCGTAATTGTTGGGCGAAATAAAGAGATATCAACAGTCGAGTAAGGCGGAAAGTTAATTTTTAACGGCAGGCCGTGCTTTCGCATTCGTCGAATCTAGGTCCTCCGACGAACGAAAAAGCAGGTCGGTTTTCGCGGACGTCGCCGACGCTATTTCAACACGACGGCGTAATTCCCGGCGGAGGAAAACCTATTTCCGTACTCGTGTTTAGATAATTTTTCTCGGTATCTTGGCAGTTATTCTCTTGCACCGTGACAGACAAATCGCGTTTCGTCGAACAATTCTCCGAGCCGTTAACAGACGCGTTTCGGGGCTTACCTTCGCGTGCGTTACGCGCGTTTCCAAGGAATGGAGCACGACCGTGCCTCCGTGATCCATATTTAAACGAGGAGCGCCGACAGAATGGCCTGTATGCTAGCAATCGGTATGCCGTTTCTGCGGGCGGGTATCATCGAGTCTTTCGCAGTATCGATTTGCTTCCTGACGATCAACATGTCAATAACCCCGAACGAGAGATCTGTTCGATGATGGCGTAGCACTGTACATTGTATTATGTAAAAATGTACTATTTGAATATACTGTTCTTCTTGCGTATCGTATTGCTGTTTTTAGTGGTCTTTAAATGAACAAAATATTTTACTTTTTTATTTGCAGATTGTTTTATCGGGATTTGAGGTCGATTTATTTTTTCGAATAATATATTATTAGACATTCCCTTTTCCATCATTTTTATAACGTTGAATGTTGTGTGAATTTATTTTCCAATAGTTAAATAAAGAATCGCTTTTTATTTTGTCCGTCTGAATGTCTTCTAAATTCCAAAATCATTCGTATAGCAATTCGCGAATTTCAAATATGCGCGCAGTCGTAGCTTTAAATTGTTGATACTCCAGCAATTTCGTTGGAATGGAAACGCAATAATAAAGAATTTATGAAATTGAATTCGGAATATTTTAATACATTGGGCAGCGAACTTTCAACGCTTCACGTTTTAATCACACATATAATATAATAAATACAGTCTAGTTCTATAATTTTCACGCGTATTTCTCGCTTAAATGATATTAGTTTAAACGTCCGCGGTCGAGATATAATCCCGACGAAATGGCTCGGATATCCCTCGGTTACAACCGCGGGTAGGGGGTTTAATATGTGCTGTAACGTGACTAATTTCTGCAGTCTATTTTGTCAAATGACGTGATTCACCTGCGTCAACGTCAATAATCAGCACGAAGGATAGACCGTGCTACTATGTGTGTGTATCTTACTCATTAATGAGGTTCTGTTTATTGCCTCGTACGGTCGCAAGGTAATAGGATGGGCATTGTAACATCGATTGATTGTTTAACAAGATAACAAGCACGACGCATATACGAATTCTGGTTAATTGCATCGCAAATACATAATATTCTTGCGATGTGAAATAAATTGGCGACGCACATCAACATTTTGGTAATGGGGCAGTAATAAGCGTTATCTCCAAAATAGATAAATGATGTATATAGAAAGACAAATTGTTTATAATTATCTCCCGTTATAATTATAGAATCCATTGAAAAAACAGAAGCTTGATTTCACATTATTCCATTCTCTCATTATCCTTTCTGTAATTTCTATGCAAACCGGTTCTTTACAGACACTCAATTTTTATCTTTGGAAAGTCATAAAATAATCAAGTGCTTCGCATTTTGTTCATTTCATTCTTGTTTTGAGGAGAGCAGTGAATGGTCTATTCGCGCAATATTCTTAAGAAGGTATCGGGAAGGGGGGGGGGAGATTTTTTTGAAAGCGTCGCTTTCCGGAAGGTTTTTATTTAAATTAATTAAGCTACAATCAGCTACAACTGTTGCGAGACGAAACGTCGTTCGATCGCCCTCGGTCGTTACACGCATGACTCACGGGGCGCTCTTATTAAACGGTGCTTTGTCTTGCATTTGCATATGGTAATTGATACGATTTATCGTGAGTATCCCAACGCGACGGTTCACGGCGCGCCCGAGGTCATGTAACGTAAATAATTTCTTTCCCTCCGTTCGCGTAACTCGCCGGATGCGACATTGAAACGTTAAAATGCGATAACGCGCGCGATAGTGCAACGTAAGGAATTAATACGCAAATATAACGCCGTCAGCGTTCGATTATTGAACATTTGTATTCCGTCCTGCTCATTATATGCCCGCAAGTTATTGCACTTCGCTCC